>NC_081411.1:217752653-218052653 GCF_030272615.1 Cryptomeria japonica | reverse complement strand
AAATAAAGCTTAACCCCAAGAAATTGGTGGGAGATTCAATCTCTAGGTCGGCCAAAAGTTTAAATTAAGACCTAGGGTTTCATATATAAGAGCTCTCTTTCTTCATTTGAAAGGATCAGAATTTTGGTTTCAAGGGACCTTCTATGCAGCGAAAGAGCATATCTTTGAAGACTTCAACAACATTCAACATCCATCCATCAAGCATCCATCAATTTCATTCATCCATTTAGGGCTTGGAAGACATTGAAGAGCAATAGGGGATTACTGACTGAAGATTGGCTTGTACCCCTCCCTTGGGGTTGGGTATGATTTCATGTTGTTTTCATGTCCTCGCATAAGCCTCATTATATCATTTGTATTCATGCTTTATATCACTTTGCATCTTGATTTTGAGCATTTACATTATCATTTACAAGCAATTAGGGTTTACTTTCTAGGTTGCTCTAGTTTGCTTACTTGCATTTTAGGATCTTGCACACACACAAGGTCTGCACACACACTACTTTTACAATACAACTTGGCTATTCGTGGAGGTGGAAATCACCGAAGTGGGGGTTTGACTAAGGCAAAACCCTATATAGCCACCCATCATACCTTTTCAGATATAAGTGCATGTTTTGAGATTCAGATGATGCCGCAAGTTGTAGATCCGACAGAAGCAGACTGAGACAAAACTTCACATCAAGTTTCAGAGCAAAAGACCAGGACAGGGGCGTGGGGCGCCCTAGTCCTGCGAGGACAGGGGCGCTGGGCGCCCTGGTCCTTCTGACAGACAGCATTTCCGACAGTTTTCCAGAGTGCAAAACAGCAGTTTCAGGAGCAGTTTCCGGAACAGTATCAGGATAGTGGCACCTACGCCCCCGTCCCGAACATTTTCACTCAAATTTTAACTCCAGGTACGCATCTGCATTCTTGTCTTGTCCTTGTGTTTACAGCTTTCCATTGTTTAAGTTCAATTCTGCAATCTTGTCATTAGTTCATACTTGCATTTTGGGGTTAGGAATTGAACTTGCATCATTTTATCTATCATTTGCAACAAAGGAATAGAAATCCTAATAGGTAGCCCGTGGCTCTCTCTTCCACAAAAATAAGTATCCAATTGTGTGATACCTCTAGGCTCTTTCGTATTCCACAAGTGTGTGATTGAAAGTGAAATTAGGGCATGTTTGCTTAGTGTCACTTTTTCCCCCACACATTTTGGTGAACCCGACGTGAACTCCAATCTTCTCTAATTCTGATTGATGTTTTCAAATTTGAGTGTTTATGCTATTTCAAATTCAAATTTGTATTTACAAGTTTTAATTTCTTACAAGATTCAAAAATTTAGAGGAAATTTTTGCTAAAACCCTAATTTTGTTGAACTTGTGGATAGCTTAATTGGGATCAATAATTTCAAATCTGATTTAGGAACTCATTAGAATCATAAATTTCATTTTCTAAATCTACATTCTAAGTGCTTGCATTGGTTAAAATTAAGCATTTTCTTCTATTTTGCATGTGTTGTCATTTGAAAGAGGAAAATTGTTGTCATGATGCATTCATTTCGTAGATGTGATAGTGGGTTAGCTTCCCTTGTTTCAATTTTTCCTTCTCCTAAAGAACCCCCCCCATTTATAACAACATTTTAGTGCCTAAAAGAGTTGCTACCAATCCCTTTGAGACTCTCCGATGCTCTATGGATGAGGACTTTAAGAGTGATCTTGACAATTCTCCTAAAATGTGCCCTTCCTATTTAGCTATCCTATAGGAAGAGAATGATATCATAAACACCTTCCTTAATGTTACTTCACCTTCCCTACATGATGCCTCTCTAAGTGAAAAGGTATTGATGGACATTGACTTATTTTCTCCTAAAGTTGGTCCTTCCAATGGGGGCATGTTAGTGCAACAAGAGGCTATGAACACTTCTTTCAAAGATCTCCTTCCTAAGCATGAATCTTTGGAGAAATATGTTCATGTTCCTCCTAAAAAACACTCCCTTCATGAGGATCCTTTTGTGCAAGAAGATGACATTATCCCTACATTTCCTAGTGATGGCATTTCCTTTTCCAACAAAATTCCCACTAGAGATGATGAATTAATGATAAATGCTTACCCTTCTCCTAAAGTTTGTCTTACCCATAAGCATCCCTTAGGGAAAGAAGATGAAATAATAAGCAATTTCCTTAATTCTCTCTCCCCTAAAGATCATATTGACCATATTTTGAGGAAAGAGGATGAGTTTATCACATCTATTAATGCTCTCTCTCCTAAGGATGAGGAATTAATAAAAAATGTTATCTCCTCTCCCGAAATTAACAATACTTCAAACATTCCTTTCAACAACCTCACTATTTTGGATGAACCATTAGAAGAAGGTGAAGATTATTCTCTACCCCATGAGAGAACCCTAGCCAAAGGGGATGAAATCAAGATTGAAAACTCCCTTGATAGTTTCTCACCTTCCTTGAATCTCAATTATTCTCCCTCTAAAAATAAAGAGTCTCCCTCTCCTCAACTTGGTTCTACTCATAAGGAAACCCTAGTTCAAAACAAGATGGTTAACATCTCTTTCAAAGATATCCCTCTCAAAAGTGAGACTTTAGAGAGTAATTTTGATCCTTCTCCTAGAAAGTTTATTCCCCATGTAGATCCTTTGATGATAGAGGATGATATGACCTTTCCTAGTATTACTCTTCCTACTAGAACATCAATGCCTACCCCTTGTCTCTCTCCTAAAATTGATTTAATTCATGATAAGATTTTAGTGCAAGAGAAGACTATCAATAATTCTTCCAACACTTTTGTTCATTCCTCTAAACCATCCTCAATCAATTTGATACATGTGAATGAAACACCTAACGAACCTCTCTTCACTATCCAAGGTGCTTGTCCTTCTCAAAATTCTCAACCTTTAAATAAGCCTAGCTTAGTGGTTCAAGGTGGTTATGCTAATGATTCTTTTTGCACTCCTAAGAAACCTATTATTGCTGTGCAAGGAGGTTATTCTACTAAGAGCCCTTATGAGTATGCTAAGCAACTGACTAGTTAGAGTAATCATACGGTTGCTCATACCTATAACACAAGAAACAATAGGCAACCTAATCCTCCTCCAGTTAGCCCAACTTCACTTCCTCCTTCTCAACCAATTCTTCTGCAAGCTCCACGTATTTCACAAGTTCTCAGTAAGGAATATGATCTCATAGAACAACTTAAAGCTACCCTTGCTAAGATATCCCTTTGGGATTTGATCCAAACTTCTTCCGTTCATCATGGAATGTTACAAGATTCCTTGAAAGATTTGAATGTTCCTCCACCTAATACATCTAGTAATATAGTATCTTTGGTTAACTCTGTGATGAATCCTAAAGCTCAAATTGTGTTTACTCAAGATGAATTGCCTACTAGTGAAATTCAACATCAATATGATCCCTTGATGATTGTGGTTATCATAAATGACACTGCTATAAGACGAACACTGGTAGATAATGGCTTTGGCCTTAATTTGTGTAGCATTAATCTATTGCATAAGATGAATGTGGATACATCCCTTATTGAGCCTGACTCTCATCCCATTCAAGGCTTTGATAATGTGGCTAAGTCTTCATTAGGTATTATCACTTTACCCATCACAGTGGGACCTGTTACTTTGCCTACTCCTATCCATGTTATGTCGGGAAATCTAACATACAACTTGTTATTAGGGAGACCTTGGATTCACAGTATGCAAGCTGTCCCCTCTACATTGCATAGACAAGTTAAATTTATTTATAACAATAAGACATATACCTTGATAGGTGATACTAATTGTCAATCTTAATTGCAAACATCTACTTCCAAAGGGAGTTCTTCTAAACCTTCCTCTTCTAGTGATGACTCTTTAAACAAAATACCTATGGATGAATCATTACCCTCTGATAATCAAAATTCTTTGGATGAGTCTGAAGTTCTTGAAGAAGATTCTTCTCAACTTGAATCTACACATGAAAAGGCTTTTGATCCTAAGAAGGTTCTCGCAGATGATGATTGGGGATCTTTAGACTTTAACCCTACTTTCATAGGAGAATATAGAGTGCCTAAGATTGAGAAGGGAAAATCTAAGGAAGAAACTAAAGAGAAGCCCACTTTGTCTAAGCAATTCAGTAACAACTTTGTGGCTACCTCCGATTCAAATAACTCTTTAACATCTTCCTCCAATACAAATAGCACTGAGACCTATGGGGCATCACCATCTCTCTCTGATTTAGCATCCCTTTACGGTCGTGGTTTTCACATTTTGGCTAAGAGTGGCTATAGTGGAAATGGTTGTGGCACAAATGAACAAGGAATTAAAGTTCCTTTAGAACATAACATGCATGAATATTCATTTGGACTTGGATATAATCTTTCTAAGCCCACCAAAGCATCTAAAAGACCATCTCTCAATGTGAATGCTATATTTAGTAGTGATGATGATCTCACTTCAACTAAATCATCTTCTACTTCTATCAACTCTCATTCCCCTCATAAGGAAATATTGGCGATGAACAAATCTCTTTATGAATCCCCTCAAATTTCTAAATCCACTTATGAATCTTTATCTCCTATTCATCATAAAGTCCTTTCCTCTAGGGATAAGGCTCTAATAAATTACACTCATCCCTCTTCTAAGATTTCTTGTGACTTTTCTTCTTCAATTTTTATCATTTTATACATGTTTTTGATCTCACTTATAGTTGAGCATTTAGCATGTCATATTCAAATACCTCATTCAATCTATCATATCTTTAAATAAAATTAATGGCTATTATGTTGCTCATCATTATGTGACATTGGTAGCCCATTTACTAGGGGCTCATTGTCATTCATGATGGTACAATTTCAAGTGCAATCATATTTTTGAAGCAACATAATAGCCTAATTTTCTATGTTATCTCTTGTTCCTATGGGGACAAGAGTGATTTCATACATCTCCTCTTTTTATGGTTAAAATTTCCCTTTGGGGTAATAGTGTGGAAATATTGATCATCTTTTCTTTAGAATCCTCTTTTCCTAGATATGGGAGAAGATGTGTATTCTCTTTCTTAGCCTACCCACTTCTTGTGAGGAGCATTTTACATACACTAATGTCTTTCTTGCATGAACTCATGTGAGTGTGTAGTACATTTTGCTTATGTCTAAATCTCTCCATAGAAGATTGTGTAAGTCCTTCTCATTATCCTTATCCTTGGGAGGCAATGATCTTTCCTTGTTTTTATCTAAGGATCCACTTTTTAACCCAATTGGGAGAGTGAATTCATTATGGATGTATTTTACCAAGTGCAAAAGAGGTTGTAGTCAAGGACTTAAACCTCTTGTAAGAGAGAATCCTTGAACAAACAACAACAAATGCATACAAGGAATAACATCAAGTAATAAAGTTCACACCATCCACGAAATAGGAAAAAAGTGGATCCTTAGATAAAAATAAGAATGGAATTGATATTTTGCGTGGTATTGCACACATTGTGGATTTGAATGTGATGCCTATGAAGAGTTGTGCCAAAACTTTAGGTTATACACAACCTCCCACTCAAGTCAATCATTCTGTTCCTTTAACAACCTCTATTGCTAGCATACCTACCTTTACATCAAACATAATGACTGCTTCTATACAAGACATGCCGCCTATGATCACTAGTCATGGGGGAAATCCTTCTTCTTCAATTAACCCTCTTCCTTCATTTAATCCGACTTCTTCATTCATTCCTTCAATGAGTGTTCCTATTACATCTCCACAAATGAACCTGGTGCAAGGGGGCAATTCATTCAACCATTCCATTCCTCCTTGTAGTGCTCCTCTTTTCCAATCATCTCCTATGACTAACTATCATAGTGTCCCGCCACCTTACTCTCAATCAATGCCTTCTTTCAATAACATAATACCTCCATCTCAATCTAACACGTCTATTATGAATTCTTCAACTGAAGCAACCATTAACAATCTTGCACAAACTGTCTCCTCTTTACAGCAACAAATTGCCTCTATGAATCAATCTAAGTTTAGTGTGCCCACATTTGATGTTGCGAGCCCACTTTCTCTTGACATTGTTCGAGCTATTCCCCCTAAGCATGTTGAACTCCCACAATTGGATCTTTACAATGGTAAAGGTGATCCTCTAACACATGTTAAGATCTTTCAAACAATATGTACCGATTTTGCTCATGACCAAAGGTTGCTTGCAAAACTATATACTAGAACATTAAGAGACAAGGCTCTACAATGGTATTGCTCATTGCCTTCCTATTCTATTACTTCTTTCCAACAACTTGCAAATGCTTTTATTCAACAATTTCAAAACAATATAAGTCCTAAAGTTACTTTGATTGATTTAATGCATTGTAAACAAGGTGTTAAAGAAAAAGTGACTAATTTCATTGGTAGATATAAGCATTTGTATGCTCAAATATATTTTCTAGTGCCTTACAATGATATTCAAAGAATCTTTATTTCTAATTTACAAAAAGATATTAGAGAAAAACTTCTGTTTTTTGAGTTTACTTCTTTCCAACAGTTGTGTGCAACTCTTCACAATTATCAACTGACTGTGAGTCAAATGGAACAAGCAAATCCTATGGCTCCGAGTGATAAGGGTGATAGTAGTCAACAACCATTTGGGAAGTTTAAACCGAATAGAGAGTCCGTTAAGTTCAATGAAAACATCGTCAACAACAATGTGAATGTAGCATCAGGTGTGCCTCCTATTTCTAAGTTTTTCAAGAAAGAAAGAAAGTTTACTCCTTTGAATGAATCATTGCATAGTATTATGAATAAGTTATTGGAACAAAATGTGCTTACTCTTCCTCCTATAAGGCAAATAGATCCTACAAAGATTAATTCACCCTATTTTGATAACAAATCTTTTTGTCAATTTCATCGTCAACCTGGGCATGATACTGAAAAATGTTTTGCTTTAAAGGGTAAAATTCAAGATTTGATTGATAATAATACTATCTCTGTTTCAGGAGTGAATGATAAAGGCAATACATCTGTAGCTCCTCCTAACCAAAATCTTAAGATTTTTACTGATCCATTACCTTCTCATACCTCTAATGCGATTGATACTAATGATTCCTCTGTCTCACCTGATGATCTTGTGTCTATGACTCCGAATGTGATTAACTTTGTAGAGCAGCAAGAAAACCCTAAAGAACCTTCCATCACATTTGATTCCAATGAAACTATAAGGGCACCTGATGGTCCTTTATATATAGTTGCAAAAGTCAAGAATACACCTTGTCGTGGAGTGCTTATTGATCCTGCTTGCATGGTTAATGTTATTACTGAGGAATTTCTTTTTACTTTGCAATTGAATCAAGTGATCTATGACAAAACAGATGTGATTGTGAAATTATTTGATGCATTTTCTTCTCATGCAATTGGTTCTATTACATTACCTATTAAGGTCCATAACAAATCCCTTGATGTGAGCTTTGCTATTATTCCTTCATCTGAACAATTTCGTGTGAAGCTAGGCTATCCTTGGCTATCTTCCATGGAAGCTATTGCTTCTCCTATTCATAAATGTTTGAAATTTCCCCATAATGGTGAAGTTGTTACTGTCAATCATAGTCTCTTTAAACCAGCTGAAAGAACTTCTAGCGTTCCTATTGATTATTTTTGGCCTAAACAATTCCAATCTCTTCCTCCACGAAGTGATCATCTTTTCAAATCTTATCAAAAGTGGAAAATAGATATGATCCTATCTCGAAGTGAACCTAGAACACCCAAACTTGATATTCCTATCGTTCTTGAGAAGGAAGTTCTTCCTTTGAAAGATAAAACTAATGTCTTTCCTCAAGAAGATTCCCAACCCATTCCTATGGATGTGACTATGTCTATGTCTAATAAACTTTATAAAAGTATGCCTATACCTCCTCGTCATGATGGACTTGGTCTCCTTCCTAAACCAAATATTCCTCCTTTATATGGAGCAGTTCCTCCTCCTTCCTCTTATGGAGAGAAGAGACCTTCTTCTTCTCCTATTATCCAGCCTAAGAGACCACAACCCAAACACCCAAGTGATAAGGATGAGAACATTCCTCCTCCTCAATCTTCTCAACTTCCTACTAAGACTAGACGAAATCATTCTGCATGTGAACTCCAATGAAAGCATCATCTTAGAGCTCTGGCAGCTGCTTCTCAAACTTTGCAATCCCCAAAAACACCTTCAGCTAGTATTATTCCATTTTCTCCTCAGCCAGAAATTGAGCCAAAATCTCCTAAACATAAGATGCATGATGGTCTTGATCCTGTGCGAGTTAAAGATCTGATTTTTATAAATCTTGATGATGATATAGTTGAAAATGTTATTCATGATGAAAATGTTACTTCTCTTGCTTCTGATAGTGAATATGAATATGTTGATGTTGATAACTATTTATCTAACGAATTTTCTAAAGCACTTATCCTAGCTCCTAGAAAAGAACAACGTGGCTTGGAACATAAACATAGCCCTTGTTTGGATCTTGTGATAGCTCCATCTACTATGTTGGATGTTCCTCCTCTAGCGTGTTTCCTGCCTTCCCAAAATATTGATTAGCAAGATCGGGGGGTAGATGACATGCTAGACTAGTTTCATTAGCATAGCAGATTCTCTCCTCCTCTCTTTCTTTTGTTACTTCTTCTATGTGTTATTCTCATTCATCTATTTGTTGTCCTTAGTGTTGTCTACTTGAGGACGATGCAAAGCATTGAGATCTCTTTTGGTCTCTCTCATGTTGACTCAAAAGACACATATGTTCCCTTCTTCTAGGTGACCTTCCTTGATTGGGGAATGAAGAACAATTATGCATACATACATATGATATACATGAATTATCATATAGCATACTGACCCCGAGGAAAGTGAAGTCACCTCATGCTTTGTGTTTTGTGTCTATTATCCTTGGGTTTATCTCACACTTGGGGGCTAAATCTTTATGATAACGTGCTCCTTTCCCTTCTCATTTCTTATGTGTATCACTACCTTAAAGCAATCACCCCTGTTGAGGCGTGTGCGATCACTTTAACGTAGGGGGGCATACACCCCATCTATCCCTTCAAGATACTTGAAAATTTCTTAGCGAACTTAGCTTTGCCTTGAAAATTTTTGGTATTTTTCTTGCATGACTCATAGTGAGGGAACCTTACTACTGACAGTCATGGTTCTCATTGTCATTCATGATGGTACAATTTCAAGTGCAATCATATTTTTGAAGCAACATAATAGCCTAATTTTCTATGTTATCTCTAATTTTCTATGTTATCTATAAATGTAGCGTCGTAAATTGTACGCACTTGCTAGGGTGGTACAATTTCACACCTAGTTTAGCACCCGCCTTGGCGCATTTTGCATTTTGCATTGCACTTCCCCTTTAGCACTTAATTAATTAAATTAATTAGGTCTAAGGTTCTATTTTATCATCTCCCATATCATAAAGTTGGGCCTTTTCATTAAAGTGTGCCCTTTTCATTTTATTCCTCCAATACATCATTTAATCTAAAACCCTAATTAGGTCCTATTTTGAACTTGGGGGCTTGATTTCGGGGGTCAAAACATCTCGAAATCACCTGTAACTTCAGGATTCTCTCTAAAATCATCATATCCGATGGTCCTGAAAATTTGGTGAAAAGTTGTCGGGACCATGGCACCCGGAGTGCACATGGTCCCGGACATTTTTCTTGAAATTTTAGGAGCATGATCCAATCATAAAATAAAGATTAACCCCAAGAAATTGGTGGGAGATTCAATCTCTAGGTCGGCCAAAAGTTGAAATTAAGACCTAGGGTTTCATATATAAGAGCTCTCTTTATTCATTTGAAAGGATCCAGAATTTTGGTTTCAAGTACCTTCTATGCAGTGAAAGAGCAGATCTTTGAAGACTTCAACAACATTCAACATCCATCCATCAAGCATCTATCAATTTCATTCATCCATTTAGGGCTTTGAAGGCATTGAAGAACAATAAGGGATCACCAACTAAAGATTGGCTTGTACCCCTCCCTTGGGGTTGGGTATGATTTCATGTTGTTTTAATGTCTTTGCATAAGCCTCATTATATCATTTGTATTCATGCTTTAGATCACTTTTGCATCTTGATTTGGAGCATTTACATTATCGTTTACAAGCAATTAGGGTTTACTTTCTAGGTTGCTCTAGTTTGCTTACTTGCATTTTAGGATCTTGCACACACACAAGGTCTACACACACACTACTTTTACAATACAACTTGGCTATTCATGGAGCTGGAAATCACCAAAGCGGGGGTTTGACTAAGGCAAAACCCTATATAGCCACCCAAAACACCTTTTCAGATGTAAGTACAGATTTCAAGATTCGGACAACGTCGCAAGTTACAGATCTGGAAGAAGCAGACGGAGACTGGACAACACACCAAATTTCTGGGCAAAAGACCAAGACAGGGGTGTGGGGTGCCCTGGTCCTACCAGGATACGGGCACTGGGTGCCCTGGTCCCTCGGATAGGGGTGCTGAGCACCTTGGTCCTTCTGTCAGACAGCAATTTTCAGCATTTTTGACAGCTTTTCAGGTTGCAAAACTGTAGTTTCAGGAGCAGTTTCAGGGGCAGAATCAGGACAGTGGCACCTGTGCCCCCATTTCGAACATTTTCACTCAGATTTTAACACCAGGTACGCATTTGCATTCTTGCCTTGTCCTTGTGTTTACAGCTTTCCATTGTTTAAGTTCAATTCTACAATTTTGTTATTAGTTCATACTTGCACTTTGGGGTTAGGGATTGAACTTGCATCATTTTATCTTTCAATTGCAACAAAGGAATATAAATCCTAATAGGTAGCCCGTGGCTCTCTCTTCCACAAAAAGAAGTAGCCAATTGTGTGATACCTCTAGGCTCTTTCGTATTCCACAAGTGTGTGATTGAAAGTGAGATTAGGGCATGTTTCCTTAGTGTCACTTTTTCCCCCTCACATTTTGGTGAACCTGACGTGAAGTTATGATCTTCTCTAATTCTAATTTATGTTTTCAAATTCTAATTTGTATTTACAAGTTTTAACTTCTTGCAAGATTCAAAAATTTAGAGGAAATTTTTGCTAAAACCCTAATTTTTCAATTCAAAGTTGAACTTGTGGATAGCTTAATTGGGATCAATAATTTCAAATCTGATTTAGGAACTCATTTGAATCATAAATTTCATTTTCTAAATCTGCATTCTAAATGCTTGCATTGGTTAAAATGAAACATTTCCTTCTATTTTGCATGTGTTATCATTTGAAAGAGGAAAATTGATGTCATGATGCATTCATTTCATAGATGTGATAATGGGTTAGCTTCCCTTGTTTCAATTTTTCCTTCTCCTAAAGAACCTCCCCCCATCTATAACAACATTTTAGTGCCTAAAAGAGTTGCTACCAATCCCTTTGAGACCCTGCCATGCTCTAAGGATGAAGACTTTAAGAGTGATCTTGACAATTCTCCTAAAATGTGCCCTTCCTATTTAGCTATCCTAGAGGAAGAGAATGATATCATAAACACCTTTCTTAATGTTACTTCACCTTCCCTACATGATGCCTCTCTAAGTGAAAAGGTATTGATGGAAATTAACTTGTTTTCTCCTAAAGTTGGTCCTTCGAATGGGGGCATGTTAGTGCAACAAGAGGTTATGAACACTTCTTTCAAAGATCTCCTTCCTAAGCATGAATCTTTAGAGAAATATGTTCATGTTCCTCCTAAAAAACACTCCCTTCATGAGGATCCTTTTGTGCAAGAAGATGAAATTATCCCTACACTTCCTAGTGATGGCATTTCCTTTTCCAACAAAATTCCCAATAGAAATGATGAATTAATGATAAATGCTTACCCTTCTCCTAAAGTTTGTCTTACCCATAAGCATCCCTTAGAGAAAGAAGATTAAATAATAAGCAATTTCCTTAATTCTCTCTCCCCTAAAGATAATATTGAACATATTTTGAGGAAAGAGGATGAGTTTAACACATCTATTGATGCTCTCCCTCCTAAGGATGAGGAATTAATAAACAATGTTATCTCCTCTCCCGAAATTGACAATACTTCAAACATTCCTTTCAACAACTTCGCTATTTGGGATGAACCATTAGAAGAAGGTGTAGATTATTCTCTACCCCATGAGAGAACCCTAGCCAAAGGGGATGAAATCAAGATTGAAAACTCCCTTGATAGTTTCTCACCTTCCTTGAATCTCAATTATTCTCCCTCTCCTCAATTTGGTTCTACTCATAACGAAACCCTAGTTCAAGGCAAGATGGTTAGCATCTCTTTCAAAGATCTCCCTCTCAAAAGTGAGACTTTAGAGAGAAATGTTGATCCTTCTCCTAGAGAGTTTATTCCCCATGTAGATCCTTTGATGATAGAGTATGATATGACCTTTCCTAGTATTACTCTTCCTACTAGAACATCAATGCCTACCCCTTGTCTCTCTCCTAAAATTGATTTAATCTGTGATAAGATTTTAGTGCAAGAGAAGACTATCAATAATTCTTCCAACACTTTTGTTCATTCCTCTAAACCATCCTCAATCAATTTGATACATGTGAATGAAACACCTAACAAACCTCTCTTCACTGTCCAAGGTGCTTGTCCTTCTCAAAATTCTCAACCTTTAAATAAGCCTATCTTAGTGGTTCAAGGTGGTTATGCTAATGATTCTTTTTGCACTCCTAAGAAACCTATTATTACTATGCAAGGAGGTTATTCTACTAAGAGCCCTTATGAGTATGCTAAGCAACTGACTAGAGAGAGTTATAATGTGGTTGCTCATACCTATAACACAAGAAACAATAGGCAACCCAATCCTCCTCCAGTTATCAGAAACTTCACTTCCTCCTTCCCAACCTATTCTTCCTCAAGCTCCTCGTATTTCACAAATGCTTAGTAAGGACTATGATCTTATTGAACAACTTAAAACTACTCCGGCTAAGATATCCCTTTGGGATTTGATCCAAACTTCTTCCGCTCATGATGGAATGTTACAAGATGTCTTGAAAGATTTGAGTGTTCCTCCACCTAATACATCTGGCAATATAGTGTCTTTGGTTAACACTGTGATGAATCCTAAAGCTCAAATTGTGTTTACTGAAGATGAGTTGCCTACTAGTGAAATTCAACATCAATATGATCCCTTGATGATTGTGGTTATCATAAATGACACTGCTATAAGACGAACACTGGTAGATAATGGCTCTGGCCTTAATGTGTGTAGCATTAATCTATTGCATAAGATGAATGTGGATACATCCCTTATTGAGCCTGACTCTCATCCCATTTGAGGCTTTGATAATGTGGCTAAGTCTTCATTAGGTATTATCACCTTACCCATCACAGTGGGACCTGTTACTTTGCCTACACCTATCCATGTTATGTTGGGAAATCTAACATACAACTTGTTATTAGGGAGACCTTGGATTCACAATATGCAAGTTGTCCCCTCTACATTGCATAGACAAGTTAAATTTATTTATAACAATAAGACATATACCTTGATAGGTGATACTAATTTTCAAGCTTGTTTGCAAACATCTACTTCCAAAGGGAGTTCTTCTAAACCTTCCTCTTCTAGTGATGACCCTTTAAGCAAGATACCTATGGATGAATCATCACCCTTTGATAATCAAAATTCTTTGGATGAGTCTGAAGTTCCTGGAGAAGATTCTTCTCAACTTGAATCTACACATGAAAAGGCTTTTGATCCTGAGAAGGTTCTCGCAGAAGACAATTGGGGATCTCTTGATTTCAATCCCACCTTTGTAGGTGAGTATAGGGTTCCTCCTAGAGAGCTTAAAGTTAAAAATAAGGAAGAAACTAGAGATCAACCTGTCTTACCTGAACCTATGAGCAATAATTTTGTGGCCGCTTCTCAAACTTCTTCTCCTCACACCTCTAATTCTGAAGAATTTGATTCTTTGTCTTATGAAAAACCACCTTCTCTTTCTGAAATGGCTAATCATTATGGTCATGGTTTTCATATTTTGGCTAAGAGTGGCTATAGTGGAAATGGTTGTGGCACAAATGAACAAGGAATTAAAGTTCCTTTAGAACATAACATGCATGAATATTCATTTGGACTTGGATATAATCTTTCTAAGCGCACCAAAGCATCTAAAAGACCATCTCTCAATGTGAATGCTATATTTAGTAGTGATGATGATCTCACTTCAACTAAATCATCTTCTACTTCTATCAACTCTCATTCCCCTCATAAGGAAATCTTGGCGATGAACAAATCTCTTTATGACTCCCCTCAAATTTTTAAATCCACTTATGAATCTTTATCTTCTATTCATCATAAAGTCCTTTCCTCCAGGGATAAGGCTCTAATAAATTACACTCATCCCTCTTCTAATATTTCTTGTGACTTTTCTTCTTCAATTTTTATCACTTTATACATGTTTTTGATCTCACTTATAGTTGAGCATTCAGCATGTCATATTCAAATACCTCATTCAATCTATCATGTCTTTAAATAACATTAATGGCTATTATGTTGCTCATCATTATGTGACATTGGTAGCCCATTTACTGGGGGCTCATTGTCATTCATGATGGTACAATTTCAAGTGCAATCATATTTTTGAAGCAACATAATAGCCTAATTTTCTATGTTATCTCTTGTTCCTATGGGGACAAGAGTGATTTCATACATCTCCTCTTTTTATGGTTAAAATTTCCCTTTGGGGTAATAGTGTGGAAATATTGGTCATCTTTGCTTTAGAATTCTCTTTTCCTAGATATGGGAGAAGATGTGTATTCTCTTTCTTATCCTACCCACTTCTTGTGAGGAGCATTTTACATACACTAATGTCTTGCTTGCATGAACTCATGTGAGTATGTAGTACATTTTGTTTATGTCTAAATCTCTCCCTAGAAGATTGTGTAAGTCCTTCTCATTGTCCTTATCCTTGGGAGGCAATGATCTTTTCTTATTTTTATCTAAGGATCCACTTTTTCCTATTTCGTGGATGGTGTGAACTTTACTTGATGTTATTCCTTGTATGCATTTGTTGTTGTTTGTTCAAGGATTGTCTCTTACAAGAGGTGTAAGTCCTTGACTACAACCTCTTTTACACTTGGTAAAATGCATCCATAATGAATTCACTCTCCCAATTGGGTTAAAAAGAGCGTCATCCTTCATTAAGAATCACTTTCACATCGCAAAAGAAGGAAGTATTGCATTCTTATTCTCTTCTTTGTCTTATTCTAGAAGATGTTATATTTGTCTAAGACAATTTTTCTCGAAGATAGGTGTCTTTTGTACAAAGATCTCTTCTCCTCTAAGGATCTCCTTTACACATACCACAAGATATCCCTTTTCAACTATCTTATCCTTGCTTAAAGAGTGCAAAAACTCTCTTGCTTGGATCTATGACATTGTTGCATTTTTGGGGTATCTTCTTTTGTGATGAAGGTAGGTATCCTTGTTCTACTTTGCTTATGACATAAACATTACACTTTTTGAGCAATGGGTCATTCTCGAAACCAGAGCATAGACTCTTAGAATGAGATGTCTCCATTTGTCTTTTATGCAAGGTGATTATTCTCGGAACCAGAGCACAGACTCTTAGAGCGAGAGGTCACGCTTTTGTACTATACATATACAGGTTGTAGCATACTCGGGCATAGACTCCTATGAGGTGCTTCTAACCTCCCTTACACACACATGCACAAGGTTGAGTGGAACTAGCGGCATAAGGCTAGACTTTCTCACTCTCCTCCCTTACATGGATCACCTAGACAGACTCTAGGGGCTAGTTTTCCATGTCCTTTTTCCCATGGATCACCTAGAAAAAATCTAGGGGTGAGAAGTCCATGTTTTCTCTCTCGCTATTCTTCCCATGGATCACCAATGTGTGTATTCATGCTTTTTTCCTTTCTTTTCTTCTCTTTGCATTTTGTTTCCATTTACATCCTTCATCTTGTGTTAGAGAACTCTCAAATCCATACACTCTTTGTTGTGTTGGAATTGAGATTTAGTCCTCTTTCTTACCAAATGATTCTCCATTAGTTTTTGATCTCATATCAAACCTTCTTGTGAGCATTTTTCATCAATATTCTTTAACAATTCGAAGTGGTAAACATGATACCCTGTTTCAACTCACTAAAATTAGCAAGTCGAAACAGGGGGGGGCATATAGCTACCCTCAAATTTTCATCACCTTCCTTAGTAAGCATTAGGTGATTTTGTGATCTAACGTGTGTTTTGTAGGGTGCGGTTCCTAACTGTGAACTGCAAATACCGCTGGGGGCTTCGTTCGACAGACTTATGGATATATACTTTTTCAAATAATGTTTACTTTTCTGTACTTTAGCTTGCATATGCACGTAGTGTTCATATGACCACTAAAGTGGGGGCTAAATGTAGTGTCATAAATTGTACGCACTTGCTAGGGTGGTACAATTTCACACCTAGTTTAGGACCCGCCTTGGCGCATTTTGCATTTTGCATTGCATTTCCCCTTTAGCACTTAATTAATTAAATTAATTAGGTCTAAGGTTCTATTTTATCATCTCCCATATCATAAAGTTGGGCCCTTTCATTAAAGTGTGCTCTTTTCATTTTATTCCTCCAATACATCATTTAATCTAAAACCCTAATTAGGTCCTATTTTGAACTTGGGGGCTTGATTTCGGGGGTCAAAACATCTCAAAATCATCTGTAACTTCGGGATTCTCTCTAAAATCATCATATCCGATGGTCCTGAAAATTTGGTGAAAAGTTGTTGGGACCATGGCGCCCGGAGTGCACATGGTCCCAGACATTTTTCTTGAAATTTTAGGAGCATGATCCAATCATAAAATAAAGCTTAACCCCAAGAAATTGGCGAGAGATTCAATCTCTAGGTCGGCCAAAAGTTGAAATTAAGACCTAGGGTTTCATATATAAGAGCTCTCTTTCTTCATTTGAAAGGATCTAGAATTTTGGTTTCAAGGACCTTCTACGCAGCGGAAGAGCAGATCTTTGAAGACTTCAACAACATTCAACATCCATCCTTCAAGCATCTATCAATTTCATTCATCCATTGAGGGCTTTGAAGGCATTGAAGAACAATAAGGGATCACTGACTGAAGATTGGCTTGTACCCCTCCCTTGGGGTTGGGTATGATTTCATGTTGTTTTCATGTCTTTGCATAAGCCTCATTATATCATTTGTATTCATGCTTTAGATCACTTTTGCATCTTGATTCAGAGCATTTACATTATCATTTACAAGCAATTAGGGTTTACTTTCTAGGTTGCTCTAGTTTGCTTACTTGCATTTTAGGATCTTGCACACACACAAGGTCTGCACACACACTACTTTTACAATACAACTTGGCTATTCGTGGAGGTGGAAATCACCAAAGCAGGGGTTTGACTAAGGCAAAACCCTATATAGCCGCCCAAAACACCTTTTCAGATATAAGTGCAGATTTCGAGATTCGGACGATGCCGCAAGTTATAGATCTGGAAGAAGCAGACGGAGACCGGACAACACACCAAATTTCTAGGCAAAAGACCAGGACAGGGGCGTGGGGTGCCCTGGTCCTGCCAGGACAGGGGCGCTGGGTGCCCTGGTCCTTCTATCAAACAGCAATTTTCAGCATTTTTGACAACTTTTCAGGTTGCAAAACAATAGTTTCATGAGAATTTTCAAGGGCAGAATCAGGACAGTGGCGTCCGCACCCCCATCCTCAACATTTTCACTCAAATTTTAACACCGAGTATGCATTTGCATTCTTTCCTTGTCCTTGTGTTTACAGCTTTCTATTGTTTAAGTTCAATTCTGCAATCTTGTTATTAGTTCATACTTGCACGTTGGGGTTAGGGATTGAACTTGCATTATTTTATCTTTTAATTGCAACAAAGGAATAGAAATCCTAATAGGTAGCCCGTGGCTCTCTCTTCCACAAAAAGAAGTAGCCAATTGTGTGATACCTCTAGGCTCTTTCGTATTCCACAAGTGTGTGACTGAAAGTGAGATTAGGGCATGTTTGCTTAGTGTTACTACAACCTCTTTTGCACTTGGTAAAATACATCCATAATGAATTCACTCTCTCAATTGGATTAAAAGGAGCATCATCCTTCATTAAGAATCACTTTCACCTCGCAAAAGAAGGAAGTATTGCATTCTTATTCTCTTCTTTGTCTTATTCTAGAAGATGTTATATTTGTCTAAGACAATTTTTCTCGAAGATAGGTGTCTTTTGTACAAAGATCTCTTCTCCTCTAAGGATCTCCTTTACACATACTACAAGATATCCCTTTTCAACTATCTTATCCTTTCTTAAAGAGTGCAAAAACTCTCTTACTTGGATCTATGACATTGTTGAATTTTTTGGGGTATCTTCTTTTGTGATGAAGGTAGGTATCCTTGTTCTACTTTGCTTATGACATAAACATTACACTTTTTGAGCAATGGGTCATTCTCGAAACCAGAGCATAGACTCTTAGAATGAGATGTCTCCATTTGTCTTTTATGCAAGGTGATTATTCTTGGAACCAGAGCACAGACTCTTAGAGCGAGAGGTCACGCTTTTGTACTATACATATACAGGTTGTAGCATACTCGGGCATAGACTCCTATGAGGTGCTTCTAACCTCCCTTACACACACATGCACAAGGTTGAGTGGAACTAGCGGCATAAGGCTAGACTTTCTCACTCTCCTCCCTTACATGGATCACCTAGACAGACTCTAGGGGCTAGTTTTCCATGTCCTTTTTCCCATGGATCAACTAGAAAAAATCTAGGGGCGAGAAGTCCATGTTTTCTCTCTCACTATTCTTCCCATGGATCACCAATGTGTGTATTCATGCTTTTTTCCTTTCTTTTCTTCTCTTTGCATTTTGTTTCCATTTACATCCTTCATCTTGTGTTAGAGAACTCTCAAATCCATACACTCTTTGTTGTGTTGAAATTGAGATTTAGTCCTCTTTCTTACCAAATGATTCTCCATTAGTTTTTGATCTCATATCAAACCTTCTTGTGAGCATTTTTCATCAATATTCTTTAACAATTCGAAGTGGTAAACATGATACCCTGTTTCAACTCACTAAAATTAGCAAGTCGAAATAGGGGGGGGCATATAGCTACCCTCAAATTTTCATCACCTTCCTTAGTAAGCATTAGGTGATTTTGTGATCTAACGTGTGTTTTGTAGGGTGCGGTTCCTAACTGTGAACTGCAAATACCGCTGGGGGCTTCGTTTGACAGACTTATGGATATATCCTTTTTCAAATAATGTTTACTTTTCTGTACTTTAGCTTGCATATGCATGTAGTGTTCATATGACCACTAAAGTGGGGGCTAAATGTAGTGTCATAAATTGTACGCACTTGCTAGAGTGGTACAATTTCACACCTAGTTTAGCACCCGCCTTGGCGCATTTTGCATTTTGCATTGCATTTCCCCTTTAGCACTTAATTAATTAAATTAATTAGGTCTAAGGTTCTATTTTATCATCTCCCATATCATAAAGTTGGGCCCTTTTCATTAAAGTGTGCCCCTTTCATTTTATTCTTCCAATACATCATTTAATCTAAAAACCCTGATTAGGTCCTATTTTGAACTTGGGGGCTTGATTTTGGGGGTCAAAACATCTCGAAATCACCTGTAACTTCGGGATTCTCTCTAAAATCATCATATCCGACGGCCCTGAAAATTTGGTGAAAAGTTGTCGGGACCATGGCACCCGGAGTGCACATGGTCTCGGACATTTTTCTTGAAATTTTAGGAGCATGATCCAATCATAAAATAAAGCTTAACCCCAAGAAATTGGCGGGAGATTCAATATCTAGGTCAGCCAAAAGTTGAAATTAAGACCTAGGGTTTCATATATAAGAGCTCTCTTTCTTCATTTGAAAGGATTGGAATTTTGGTTTCAAGGGACCTTCTATGCAGTAAAAGAGCAGATCTTTGAAGACTTCAACAACATTCAACATCCATCCATCAAGCATCCATCAATTTCATTCATCCATTTAGGGCTTGGAAGACATTGAAGAGAAATAGGGGATTACTGACTGAAGAGTGGCTTGTACCCCTCCCTTGGGGTTGGGTATGATTTCATGTTGTTTTCATGTCCTGGCATAAGCCTCATTATATCATTTGTATTCATGCTTTAGATCACTTTGCATCTTGATTTTGAGCATTTACATTATCATTTACAAGCAATTAGGGTTTACTTTCTAGGTTGCTCTAGTTTGCTTACTTGCATTTTAGGATCTTGCACACACACAAGGTCTGCACACACACTACTTTTACAATACAACTTGGCTATTCATGGAGGTGGAAATCACTGAAGCGGGGGTTTGACTAAGGCAAAACCCTATATAGCCGCCCACCATACCTTTTTAGATATAAGTGCAGGTTTTGAGATTCAAACGACGCCGCAAGTTGCAGATCCAACAGAAGCAGACCGAGACAGAACTTCACATCAAGTTTTAGAGAAAAAGACCAGGACAGGGGCGTGGGGCACCCTAGTCCTACCAGGACAGGGGCGCTGGGCGCCCTGGTCCTTCTGACAGATAGCATTTCCAACAGTTTTCCAGAGTGCAAAACAGTGCTCAGTTTCAGGAGCAGTTTCCGGAACAATATCAGGACAGTGGTGCCTGCGCCCCCATCCCAAACATTTTCACTCAAATTTTAACTCCAGGTACGCATCTGCATTCTTGTCTTGTCCTTGTGTTTACAGCTTTCCATTGTTTAAGTTCAATTCTGCAATCTTGTCATTAGTTCATACTTGCATTTTGGGGTTAGGAATTGAACTTGCATAATTTTATCTATCATTTGCAACAAAGGAATAGAAATCCTAATAGGTAGCCCATGGCTCTCTCTTCCACAAAAAGAAGTAGCCAATTGTGTGATACCTCTAGGCTCTTTCGTATTCCACAAGTGTGTGATTGAAAGTGAAATTAGGGCATGTTTTCTTAGTGTCACTTTTTCCCCCACACACACCAGTATGCAGAGGCAACTCCTGCTAAATCTTAAGGCAGTCAAGCAGGACAACTCACTGAGGTTTAAGTTTGGACAACTACTAGTAGGGTTGTTCTTTTATTTCCAAGGCTACTTTTTGGGTGTAGGAGATGTCCAGTGGTCACCTGACCAACTAGTAACCAAGCAGATAAAGGAAAGCATGCAAGCCATTGGAACTGGCTACCCTAAGATACTGAACAAATATTTTGATGAGTTCAGAAGAAAGATGAGTCAGAGGGTAAGAATCTCAGGTGACATAGTGAAGAAATACGAAGATGACATCTGTTTCACTATTTAGGTGGACAAATGTTTAATGGAGGCTATTGAGCCTAGAATGGAGGAAGTGGAGCCTATGGGCTATGAAGTCATGTTTGACATGCTGGAAGGGTATGCTTCAACCCTTATTGCCTCGCCTCTTGATCCAAAGGCTAAGAGGACCAGAACCTACTTGGAGAGGATTGTACTGGTTGAAGAACCATTGGTAAAGAAAGGAAAAGAACCGGCAGCTAAGAAAGCTAAGGCAGTGCCAACAGCATCAGCACCGGCTACCATTGCAACTCCAAGAGTGACCAAGTGGTCACCGGCAAAGAAGAAACTAGAGGTAACACTCGCAAAAGTCTTGGAAAGAAAGAGGAAGACTAAGGTAAATGAAACAAACTCTGAAGAAACCAAGTCTGATGAGCAGCCAAAGAAGGCAAGACAGACAAAGAAGAAGAAGAAGAATGAACCGACAACATCCACACTGGTAAATATAGACATCTCCTCATACAAACCTTTGACACATTGTCAAAGAACAGTAAAAAATATTAGGAGAAAGTTACTTCATGATTTAATAGATTATTATGATGAATTCAATAGTGAGGAAAAAGATGAAGTACTACAGGAAATCATTCTTTATTTATGTAAAAATGACTAGTCACCATCAGAGATTAAATCTTAGACACCGGATTCATTATTTAAAGCATTGGATAATAAATGGCACATTTCCATTGAAAAGGAATAGGAGATTAGGGAGAAATGTTTTTGCACAATACTTCCCCAAACTCTCAAATTTAGAATTGTTTGATGCCTTGGATCAAAATAAAGGTCTCTTCTTCACAAGGAGAAGAAGACTCTAGTTGTTGGAGGGGAGAGTTGATGATGTAGAAAAAGATACACATCAGCACATGGCCCATGCTATCAGCTCTCACAAAGCATGAATGGCCAACCTCGAAGTGGAAAAGGAACCTATTATTTCCAAACTAGATGAGGTCTTTGATGAGGAAGGAAACCTGGTGGAAGAACCAATTGACACCATCGTTGTCGATGCCCTGGATGTAGAAGATGTCACTTAGGACATACCTTCTAAGGGAACAAAATAGGGGCAATAGGCCGATCAGGGTGGTGAACAAGCTGAGGACACACAACAAACAACAAAGGAACAAGAAGAGAAAAAGAAGAAGGATGAAGATGAGAAATAGAAGAAAGAGGAAGAGAAGAGAAGAGAGGAAGAGGAGAAATGGAAAGATGAAGAAAAGAAGAAGCAAGAAGATGACAGGAAAAAGAAAGAAGAAGAGGATAAGCAAGAAAAGAGAAAGAAGGAAGAAGAGGAAAAGAAAAATATGGAAGAGGAGGAGAAGAAGAAGAAGGAAGTGGAAGAGAAGAAGAAGAAGGAAGAAGAAGAACAGAAGAAGAAGGAAGCAGAAGAGAAGAAGAAGAAGGAAGAGGAAGAACAAAAGAAGAAGGTAGAAGTAGAGTAGAAGCAGAAAGAAGAAGAAGACAAGAAGAAGATGGAAGAGGAAGAGAAGAAAAAGAGAGAAGAGAAAGAGAAGGAAGAGAAGGAGAAGAAAAAGAAGGAAGAAGCAGACAAGACAATTGAAGCAATGAAGACCACACAGATGGAAACTCCTAAGGCAACCTGTAGCCAAGCCAAACCGGCTACTATCTCGAGCCCCATTGATCTCCAATCTGCAAGTGAGTCTAAGCTTATGCAGAGCATCAAGGTTGCCCAAGAGCGCCTTGAAGGCATTCACAGGAAAAGAGAACAAGATATTATTCAAGCGGCTATAGACATGCTTACCGGTTTAATCCCCGGTACTAATCTTCCTGACACTGAAACATCACTAGCACAACTCAAACTTCTGTGTACTATAGTGGATGATTAGGTGCAGAGTCTAGAAGAAGCAAAAGAGGCCAATGTAAAGAAATAGCACCAAAAGGATCTTAATGTTGCTCTAGTGAAGAAGTTAAATGAGCTTAGGACTGAACTACTAAAGGATCAAAAGGACATAAGGAATGCCTTGGATGAGGGAAACTTGCTACTCAGCAAAATCTGTCAACCTCATCTATTCTGTGATGATGTGCTAGCCAAGAAGCAACAACTTCAAATGGACTTACAGTCCTACTTGGGCACATTCAAGACTCCTTATGATTCCTTTGCAGCATATGGGCAAACCATTCACTGGTTCCAGGTCCAGTCAGCCAAGACGGAGCAAGAGATCAGTACACGGTCTTGGGATTTGCAGGAGCTTCAACTGGTATTACTTCCATGACTGCAAATTCTTTAGAAGTGTTATCTGAACCTGGATGCCCTGACAGCCACACAGGAACTAAGCACAATAGATGCCATGGAGGAACAGGTATCCCAGATGCAGACAGAGAAGGAAGTGGCAACCTCCCTACTTGAGTCCTGGTCCCTATCCATGAAATAATTTTTGTAGGACTATAAAGCGATTTTTGACAAGTATTATTCATTATTGTCATAAACACTTTTATATATATGGAAACAGGGTTTTTTAGTGGTATTTTGTCATTATTGGCAAAGGGGGAGAAGTATATCTAGTTTTAAAATTTTGATCTTCTATCATATGGGGGAGAAGTATAACACGGGGAGATGTATCTATTTTGAAATTTTGATATATGTTGTGATATATGTTAGATGCTCTAATGATTATGCTCTATATGCAAAATTGCTATACACTGTGTTGATTAAGGGATAGTGTATATGCTTAGGGGGAGCAATTTTGTTAATGGCAAGTTTTTGTTGTAAAACACTTAGATGTCAAAATTTTATTCTCCCAAGTGTTGCCATCAATTCCAAAGGGGGAGATTGTTGGCATTTTTGATATTTATTTTGTGATTTTCATTGATGGACACACACTTGTATTGAGATCCCCTTTATATGTATGAGCTTGTGCTCAACCGGTATTTATTGCAACTGGTATGTTGTACACTAGTCTCTAGACTAGTGATTTTGCAGAATGTGTTTCTCGGTCTGAAGCAGCATGTCGACCCCAAGCGGTTAGTAGATCCCAAGCAGTATGAGGGAGCAAAGCGGCACAACACATTCTTACCAGTCTTCATTTTTGATAGAGCAGCAATCAATATTTTGTAGGAACCAGTAATACTCTGTGATGAGTTATCAACCGGCATTTTGTGATGAGTTACCAATCCACCGATTGTTTGACGGTGCCGACACATTGACGGTGATTCTTGTGTCGTGTTACTGAGTATGTTTAGATTCATTGAACCTAGGAAATTGTAATGTAATCCTATTGGACCGACATGAAATCAGAATCCTTTAAAAAGGACATCATGTCTAGCATTTTAAGTTGTTGCTGAAAGGGTTAATGTTGAGCTAAGGTTTGAGGTGAAAGTTGAGTTGTTGTGAGAATGATCTTATCTAAGAAGATCAAGTTGTAACTGTGAGAGAGAGAGAAGACTGAAGTAATGCTGGAATGCATTAGCTATGAGCAATACTGGATCTAACCAAGCAGTTTGTGCTATTAGATAGATCAAACACTTATTGATTACTCACATCTTTGACAAGTCTGTAGCCCTTAACCGGGTAGGCCTCAAAGCCTTTGTAAAATCCTCTAACAAGGTGGTTCACACATGTGAATCAAAAATCCTCTAACAAGGTAGTCTTTAATTGGACTTATCTCCTAACAGAGATTGAGATTCCTAACAGGATATGTTCTGGTGAAGAACATTGTAAGACCTTAACCGGTCTGGTTTCTATTTGGAGATAGTGACTTGTGAGTTCCATCTCATCGTGGTTTTTCCCAATTGGGTTTCCACATCAAATATCTTGTGTTATGGTTGGATTGCTTTTGTGGGTGATTGCTTTATTTGCATTTTGGTTTGCATGTGTGGTAATCGGTTTGACTGTCAGACTGCTTTACCAATTTATCTTTAGACTATGTAAGTGTTTTAGTGTAGTAATTTTTGGCATACTAATTCACCCCCCCCTCTTAGTATTCATCAAGAAGAAGATAGATTCTATTGTTAATATGTCACCTCCTAAGAATGTATCCCAACTAAAATGTTTGCAAGGAAAGATCTAATCTATTAGCAGGTTTGTCTCTCAATTTGCGGATCGTACCTTTCCCTTCACATAATTGCTTAAAAAGAACATCACTTTCCAATGGAATGAGGATTTTCATGAAGCATTTGAAGACTTAAAAACCTATTTGGCCAGTTCTCCTATTCTTCAACCTTTCGATCGTACTAAGCCTTTTCTTTTGTACACCGTTGCTTCCCCTCAAGCTCTTGCAGCCTTATTAATACAATGTGATAAGGATGGTAGAGAATGACCAGTTTATTACATAAGCTACACTCTACTTGATTACAAAGTTCAATATTCTGCAATAGAAAGACAATGCCTTGCTTTAGTCTTTGCAACCGAAAAGTTGAGGCATTATCTCTTGAATGCTAAGATCTATGTTATCGTTAAATTCGATCATCTTAAACATATTTTCTCCAAAAATAACCTTTCGAGATGCTTAGCTAAGTGGGTTATAATGTTGACCAAGTTCAAC
The DNA here is from genome assembly GCF_030272615.1 of Cryptomeria japonica. Taxonomy (NCBI): domain Eukaryota; kingdom Viridiplantae; phylum Streptophyta; class Pinopsida; order Cupressales; family Cupressaceae; genus Cryptomeria; species Cryptomeria japonica. The sequence goes on along the minus strand of NC_081411.1, from coordinate 218,026,917 downwards.
CTTAAGTTTGTCTCACAAAAGGCAATAAAGGGACAAGGGTTGACTGACCACTTAGTTGATGCTCCTTCACCCTTCTCCCTACCTAATCCAGAGTATTTTCCCGATGAATACATTTTTTCACTAAGGTTGATGAGACTTGGGAATTGTACTTTGATGTCTCTAAGTGTCGTACAGGATTGAGGGCAGGGGTGGTCTTAATCTCTCCTAAAAAGAATCCTATTCCTTTATCATATTATCTCAATTTATTATGTACCAACAAGATTGTTGAATATGAGGCTCTTATAGTTGGAATTAAAGAAGCCTTGGCTTTGAATGTGAAAGATCTACATATTTATGGAGATTCTCAACTAATCATAAGATAAGTGATAGGAGTCTATCAAGCTAAGAAAGACAAATTATCACAATATAGAGATCTAGCTATATCCTTGTTGCAAAAATTTGATTCTTATACCATAGAGCCCATTCCTCAAAATCATAATCAACATGCTAATGTGATGGCATGTGTTGCCTCTCTTGTGTCTCTAGAGGACCCCTTGGTAGATCTTAAATTCACTATTCACAACCTCACTACCCTAGCTATTGTTGATAATCCTAGTGATGTGGCATATTGTTGCATTATAGATTCTAATGAATGGCACTCACATATCGTGAGATATTTTAGTGATGGTACCTTTCCTAACTTTGTGAATAAGAATACTAGGGCTAGGATTCACAAATTGGCTACTAGATATATTATCCTTTCTAATGTTTTGTATATGAGGGGTTATAATGGTCTTCTCCTTCAAGGCTTAAACAAGGTTGAATCCCTATTTCTCTTGAGGAAGCACATTCAGGTGCTTGTGGGGGGTATTTTGGGGGTAGATCTTTAGTTTAGAGATTTCTTTGAATGGGATATTATTGGCAAACCATGGAAAAGGATTCCTTTGCATTTGTTAAAAGATGTCATCAATGTCAGGAACATAGCAATTTGATCCATGCCCCTACTCAAGAACTTCGATCTCAAGTAGCATCCCGGCCTTTGTCTACATGGGGTTCAGATCTCATTGGTAAAATATCTCCTCCTTCATATCAAGGAAATACCTTCATCATAACTACAGCTGATTACTTTATGAAGTGGGTGGAAGTCAATCCTCTGCGATCTACTACTACTAAAGTAATTTTTCAATTCATTTTGGAAAACATTATTTCTCTATTCGGGATACCTTCTGCCTTAGTTTCAGATAATGGAATGTCATTCAAAAATAAGGATGTGAAAGTTTCTCAAGAAATATCATATTCAACATAAGTTTTCTACACCCTATTATCCTCAATCAAATGGTCAAGCTGAGTTTGCTAATAGGATAATTGAACAAATTCTTCAAAAGACTATAAACAAGAATGGTTACGATTGGCATACTCAATTAACCTATTCTCTTTGGGCCTATCCCACGAGTGTACATGTTGCTACAGGTTGTACTCCTTATAATTTTATTTATGGTGTTGATGTCATTATGCCTTTGGATTTAGAAATTCCTTCTTTGAGAGTTTCTCTTAGGGGTATAGTGGATGATGATTCTTATAGAGAGAAAATACTTCAACAACTCGAGATGCTCGATGAATGACATATAAATTCCATTGAGCATATTCAAGCATATCATAAAACTTTACAAGGAAGTTACAATGATAAGGTTATTCAACGTTCCTTCTTAGTAGGTGATTTAGTCCTTTACGAAAATCAATGCAACATGAATGCCTTACTTGAGGAGAAAGGAAAATTCAGCCCTAATTGGCTTGGACCATACATTGTTTTTGAGGTCTATGGATCAAGTACTTACATGATAGAGGATGTGGAAGGTACACCTCTCAAGGAGCCCATAAATGCTATGCACCTTCATAGATACTATGACTCTCTTTCTCTCTCTCTCTCTCTCTCTCTCTCTCTGTCTCTCTTCTACTTTTTGTTCTCTCCCTATATCTTCCTTTTCTTCAAAATTGGGTAATATGTTAGCATGTCTTCATTAAAGTATGTAAGATTAAATGATATATTGTTTGGTATACATTACTTTGTTCTTAACAAGCATTTTTCTTTACTTTATTGTTTGTCTTGGATTCTTTTATGTAAATTGTAATAGATTTACATTTCATATGTGCTAGCATGTTATACAATTTCTTATGTTGCATTTAATTAGAGTTAATTAAATCAAATTAGTCATATAGTTCCTAGGCTTAATACATTCTTCTTTTACATCATCAAAGTAGCATTTAATTAAATACTTAGTTATTTAATTAAATCACACATGTATCAATTTAATCATGCAGCATTGAGAAATCAATCACATGGAAATTAAAATTAGACATACATGTTCATCACTCAATATGTTACTTCTAATCTAAGAAATGCACATATTGTTTAAGCATTAAAATAAGATATCCATAAGTATCATAATATGTACATTAGTGCATCAAGATCATCTCCTATCCCTAGGACTAGTCGTTGGAGGATGGTGGCTAGATGCCCCCTCTTGATTTGGTTGTGGGGCTGGCCCCATGTGGGTGTATCACGATATGGACCGTGAGGAGCTCCTATGATCCCTCTCCATCATAATCCCATGGTATGTGGCTGCTTCTATCTATAACGCTGCTAGGTCACATTCTGTCTATCATAATCTCTCTTGTAGGACCTCCATCTCCACCTGAATAGGGGAGAAAAGGTCCTCATGTCATCCTACATTCCTCTAGGATGTGTTCAATATCTATGAGGAACTAGGAATGTGCATAGTCACGATGAGGTGTACCACTCCATTCTGAATAAGAGATTACTACTCTTGGATGGTAGCTACAAGAAAGAGAGAAAACATTTATCAGTAACATTCTATATCATCAAATATAAACAAGTAAGATAGATAAGTTAATCAATAACATGACACCTTACCTAGATCTCCCTCTCGCCAGTAGGGTTGTGCAAAGTGACCGCCTGAGATTGGGACCTGCTAGGCTCTCTGCACTCGTATTGTCTCTGTATAATAGGTGTGGGAAGATGGGGACTAGGATCAGGACCCCTTATAGGGTCCTTCTACACCTATAATAAGAGACTCGGTGGAGCTAGGGCTATGGTATCCTACCTAGAGTGATGAGGAATTATATCTAACTCATCCTCCTCCTCAATCTCATCCTCGTCCTCCTCCTCATCCTGATTCTCCTTGTCCTCCTCATCCTCATCATCCTTCTCCTCTCTGTCCTCCTCATCATTTGAATCCTGATCTCCCTCTCCGGTGTGAGGATCATCTTCGCCTGCCTCCTGCTCTCCTATGTCATTAGCTTGATCATCTGAGCCCTCCTTAGATGTATCAGATCCCTCTTCATTTCCTGACTATCTCTAAGGTTTGGGGATCCCTCAAGGGAATTTTGCTAGGAAGATGGTTGTTGGGTATGTCATCCCCCACTATGTGATCTACCATTGGTGGGCACCCAAATAATCTCTATAGTTTGTCACAATATCTTGATCTGACCTGTCTGAATCTATGATGTTGATCTCATCACTGGTAGGCCTTGGAATGGCTCCTAGCCTCAGCCTTGTGCATGAGTGTCAGTTGTACATAGACACATCAGTAGGAACACACTGCTCAAACCCGAACTGCCACCGGACTAGGTCAAAGTAGAAGGGAATGACAATGTGGTTGTACCACCCCTCTAGTAGAAGGTTCCTCTGCATGCTGAACATCTGCCTATGTATCCCTGCCCACATGTACATCCCGAGGTAGGGTCTCCATATGAATATTCCCCCTATCAATCTATTTAAGCTAAACCTCCAATACTGGAGATTGCCAAATTTCCACTTGTGGGTAAGAGGATAAGAAAATACCCTAGACTACTCTGGAACCAAATCTATAGGGGCTCAAGCAGGCCTAGTGTAGGTAATATGCTCGAATATCCATACCTGTAGTAGCATTCATGTCGTCAGGTTGCATACCTCTCCAAACACATACTCCCCAAGGTCATGATAGAGATGCACAAGCATGCTCCGACTCAAGAATATACCCTCCTATGTCTCTCCATCGCTCAGATATTATAGATGAGTCCTCCATGCATATGTGTGTCATTCCCATTAGGGAACATGACTAATGCAAGGGTCATAATCATGAGTTGCCTCACTAATGGAACCTCGCCAATAGGGTGTAGGCGCTAGTTGAACATGATACAGCCCCTCATATCACCAAGTATCACTCTCCCCACAACATAGAACTTCTCTCTCCTATAATACTCCTCTATCTAGTGGATCGATATTTTACAGTCTCCCCCCTAATGGGAAGGCATAGAATATGGTATACATCCTCTACAGTGACTATCATCTCCCCCATAGGTAACGATAATGTTGAGGTGTCTACATCCCACCTCTCCATCAATGCCATCAACATCGCAGAATGGAATCTGATAGCCGACTTGGTCATTGCATCCCATAAGCCCACTGTATGTAGCAACTTCCTCTCTCCCATTGTTAGCCTTGGGATTTTCTCCTAAAGGCTCTAGAAGGTGAGACCGATGATATGCTCATGGATCTATGGCAGTGTCTACAAAAAGAAAAACATCTTATCTTCAATAATAAATCATCATCATCCTCATCTAATTAATGCAATCATGCTATCTATTCTAACATTCATCGCCTGATCCCATGTGACCACTAGTCACCCTGAATAGGGACCACAGTTCCCTACTCGGACCAAGGCACCTAGGTGGGACTAGGGCATCCAAGTGGGACCAGGGTGCCCAGGAGGGACCAGGGCATCCAAGTGGGACCAGAGTGCCCAGATAGAACCAGGGCTCCCTAGGAGGACCAAGGTACCCTAGGACCCCTAGCTCTCCAAAGAGAGGGCCCATACCCAGGCTTGGCGATGACATGAATCATTCCTAAAACTATGAAAGCATGAAAAAGTCAAATGGAGTAAATAGAAGGTCAACTCACCTCGTCGAGTGGTCGGCTAATGAGAATGGATTGGCATAGGATCTCCATCCACGTATCTTGAGCTAGGAAGCTTTGATTATTGCACCTTTGGTGGCATTGGAATCATGAGTTCTCCCTCTTGCTTCGCATTAGTTCCATAACATTCTTGGATGAGTAATCAAGCCTTGTGGCGAACTGGCTTCATCAAAATCTTTATCATAATTTTGTTGTCATAAACATGATACCCTATTTCATCTCACTAATAAGCAAGTTGAAATAGGGTGCATATAGCTACCTACAAATTTCATCACCTTCCTTAGTAAGAATTAGGAGATATTTTGATCTAACGTGTGGTTTTGGAGGGTGTGGTTCCTAATTTTGTACTGCAGATATCAATGGGGGCTTCGTCCATAACTTATGGCTATATCCTTTTTCAAAAGATGCTTACTTTTCTATACTTTAGCTTACATATGCACGTAGTGTCATATGACCACTAAAGTGTGGGCTAAATGTAGAATCATAAATTGTACACCCTTGCTAGGGTGGTACAATTTCACACTTAGGTTAGCACCTGCCTTAGTGTGTCTTGCATCTTGTATTTTTAATTCCCCTTTAAGAATTTAATTAAATCTAAGGTCATGTTTCATAACTTTACATATTACAAAGTTGGGCCCTTTACCCTAAGAGTGCCCCTTTTAATTTTATTCCTCCAATGAATCATTTTAATCATAATCCCTAATTATGTCTTATTTTAACCATTTAGGCTCGATTTCGCCTATCAAAACATCTTGGAATCAGCTGTAACTTTGGGATACACTCTAATATCATCATATCTAACGACCTCAAAAATTTGGTGAAAATTTGGTCAGTGTTGGAAAATGCACACTCCAATGAGAAATTGTAGGTGATTAAAGGTATTGTCATTGATGGCAACCTTGTAATCCTATGGCATCGGCACTGATAGACTCTACACTGGCAGATAGTTCACCGGTAGCAACAAAGATGATTACTAGCACCCTAGCCGACAGGATCTTGTTTATTGAATAATGTATTTAATTGTAATATATTTTTGTAAGCCAACATGGCATATTGTAATAAGAATCATATATAAGTATGAGATCTTGAAGATAATTTTGTATGTAGTATAATATATGATATGATGAGGGAATAATGAGGTAGATCTTGGAGAAAGGTTTATGCTTGTTGTAAGAGCTTAAACCGATACTGAACCTAACATAGCAAATGCTTTTTGAAGCAGTACATCACTTTAGATTTCTACAATCCACTTTTGTAAGTCAGTGAGACTTCCTTTTGTATTTGAGCATTGAGCTCTAGGAAGTGAGCCTTCCTGCATGTCCAGGCACCACATTTTGTAATTATTATTCACTTATTGGCTAGTGAGCGAATATTGTGGGTCACAAATCCCACCAAGGTTTTTCCCACACCGGGTTTCCTTTCCAAAAATGTTGTGTTATGGTGTGCTTTCTATGTTGTGTTTATTGTTCTTATTTACTGCATTGATTCTTGTTTACCGGTACACTGTTTTGGAATGCAATTTACTTAATTGTGTGTGAAAAGTTGATTTAGAATCTGTATCTGCAAGACACAACACTTCAATCAAGTCATTACATGCATGTTTAGACAGATATAATCATGAATATTAAAACCATAACAAATCGACCCATTGCCTTCTAAAAGACACGAGTATAAGATTGCTCTCAGATTATAAGCAATACTAGTGACTAGACAACATCAAGACGAAGGATTTAATCTATATGAGCATGATGGATGCTAGATGGATGCAATATTAGTCTAACAAGATTTAAGCAATATGAATTTAATCAATGTGAAATAATTAATATGCAATATGTCAATGAATTCTAGAGCAAAAATAGTATAATAACGATATATTCTCCAACCTCTTTTTAATGAGAGATGAGAGCCCGAATTTATAGAAAATTCATAAAGAAACCAACGGCTGAGATCAACTGATGATGAGCGGTCAATATTTTCCAAGAGGAAGCACAATCCATGTGAATTGATGTGATTGGATGCTTTTCTTGGGATTTAATTGTTTTATTGCTTTATTTGGGATTTATTCATCAATTTTTAATTTGTTTTTCAAGATTGATTCCCAATTGATTTCTTTTCTCAAATTTTAATTCTTTTTTGTCAATTAATTCCTTTTTTGATTTATTTCCTTTTTCGAAGATTTGTGCTCATAATTGATTCATTCAATTAAATTAATTCCTCTTTTTTTGATGATTTAATGGCAAATTGATTTATTTTAATTAAATATGCTAGGATATTTAATAAAATAAATAAGATAATTGTTTTAAAATGATTTACTTGATATGATCAATTAATTAAATAAATATTTAATTAATATTGAGTGATTGATTTTGCCATGTGACATTTGATGATTTTTGGAATTAATTGTGTGCTCAAGATTGATTTAATTGCCTTTGGTTAGGACCTTGGTGATGTTGTCGAGATTAGGGACTCATGGTTTAGATGACCATTTTTAGGGTATTACATTTGCCCCTCTTTGAATTAATGTGTGAGCAACACGTTGGATCAAAGAATAGTTGATGTCTATGAGATGCTAGTTCTGAACTTCATTGATCACGAACTAGATGAAAGAAAGGTGTTTAGCTTGATTCGAAGCGACAAAGCTAAATAAAGTCTGATTAAAGCGATACCAATCCCGAACTTGATTGAACTAGGAACAATAGAAAACAAAAGATACCGAACTTGAACTTGATTGATCAAGAAGCAGATCTTACTGATCTAGACATAGTGAGTGATGATAAAAAATCGATCTTGAACTTGCTTGATCAAGACACAATGAAGATAAATTGTTCAGCCTGATCAAGAAACGAATACTGAACACCTACTTAGATTGAGTGTGATCGAAGATGCTCTTTAAACCCTTGATTGAGTTTAAACAAATAATTAGCTTGATGAAAAGCGATGAAATTGATTAACATTAAGAGATTGATTCAGATAAAAGACAAATATTAGCTTGATTTGAAGCAATAAAACTGATATGCCCCTAGCGATGAGGTCTTACTTAATTTTCCTTTTGTTAAAAAAAAGATTTTTGCTCGACTTTTGATGAAGATTTGAAAATTTTCTCGACATTCAAAGAATGTGAGGTCATAAGGTCATGAGTATGCCCCCTCAGGAGCGAAGTCAAAAGATAGCAAGGGTACATAACAATTATAGACAATTTTGAGCGATAATAAGTTATTTGAGCACAACTTAATTCTGAGTAATATTTAAAAAATTTGGTGTTGATTGATGAAAAATTAAATTGAGATGCAACATTGATTTGTGAGAAATTGAGCACAATTTGAAGAAAGAATGAGCTTTGGATAGAAAGAGCGCTATGTGGTCCAAATTCTGAAATTGACTAGCAAAATGATCTCTAATTTCAATTTTGATCCTGAAAATGGAATCACAACGGTCAAATTAGTTGAGGGTACAATTTTCTTGTCCATCGGAGCAAGTTGAAAAATTAGGTTTTTGGCTATATATGGGACAAAAGTTTCATTTTCAATTCATTTTAACCCTCCAAGTTTGAAAATTCAAAAAGCCTTCTGCGAAGAAGATGGTGGTCCCTACTCGTCAGCATCAATTCGAGTGCCAGAGAAGACATAATCGACCCTGAAACTATGAGCCAATGGTAAGTGATCGATCTTAATCCTATTTGTGTTTTCAAATTTGAATTTTTTTTATCATTTTTTCAAGTTTTCCGCATGTTTGGGGTCGGGCATTACGTTTCATCGTGCGAGACAAAATCCTGTCTTGTACAAAAAACTGGCAAAATGTCTTTTGTCATTTCAGACCATTAGATTTGTTATTCTAGGGCCACCCATGTGTCATACGACAGGTCTGTAAAAAGACCATTTTGTCATGTGGGGTCTGATAAATTGTCATTTGAGCTTGTTTTATTGTACTAGAGCTATTCCTGGCTTGTACGAGATGCTACTTTTTTGCCTTTTGTCATTCATAAGACAGTGAGCATTTTTGAGGGTGTAAACATGAAATTTTGGTTTTGTAGTTGACTTAGTTGGATTTGCGTGATGTTTTACTTCTCTTGTAGGCTCATTTGGAATGTTTTCTTATGCTTCATTGTTGGGTTTTTGCAGGTGCACTTACCTCCTATGCTCTTTAGATGCATTTATCCTCCCACTATGGCATTAGTTCGAGATTTATCTGAGGTTGAGCAGGCTCATGTTGACTTATGTGGTTTGACTTATCTTTTGAGATTACCTGATATCTGTTTTAATCACGATATGCTCACAACATTGGTTGAGCATTTTCATTCAGAGAATAATACATTTCATTTGCCAGTTGGGGACTTGACTATCACTCCTCAGGATGTGTACAGGATCCTTCATATCCCTTTTGCTGGGGATAAGGTGGATTATGATACCACGTTGTTACCTGGACTATAGGATGTTAGGCACATCTTCGGTGACCCTAACATTTTGACCCGTTCCATGAGTTGGGACATACTTATGAGCACGTACAATGAGGATTATCCCCTAGCATGTGTTCTAGCAGGGTTCATCAGTTTCTTTTTGATGCCAGATAGAGGGCAATAGGGTTTCTAGAGTGGATGGGGCCGGATGCTAGAGAGGTTGATAGCGACCCCTCAGAGACTTGGCTGGGGCTCTTGTTTATTGGCCCACATGTATCAAGAGATGCATGAGATTGTGTATAGAGATGGTAGGAGCATGGCTATGGGTGTGTACATGTTACATGTGTGGGCTTGGGAGCACCTTCCTGTTTGTTGGCCCATAGTAGATGATAGTAGAGAGCTCGGGCAACCCATCATATATAGGTATGTCGGATATATTACGCAGCCCTATCTAGGCAAGACAGATTTTTGGAGATGGCAACTCGATGACCTGATAGCCATTGTCTAGAGACCATACAGAGGCTTCAAACTATGGGATGACTAGCGGATGGTTCGTAGGGACATTTTTGTTACACGCCCACTGATCGAGAGATAACAGACCGTCGTGGAATGATTCATAGTTTCGTGCATGATGAGGCAGTATGGACAACCTCAGGGGATCTTGCAGGAGTATACAACTTATGCTCAGTATGCAGATGAGGAGAGATAGGGATGGTGTCCATGGTTATCATATGCTTTGGTGATGCAGGAGTTGACAGGTGATGGGGAGCTTACTAGGAAAGTGCTCACAAGGCTAATTTTGCTCAATAAGGATCAATTTATTAGTCAAAGACTTGTAGAGTCTATTGTGTATGACAACTCAATCTATCTTGTTGTTGTAAGGCCAAGTACTCCATGGTTTACTTGCCTAATAAACTCCCTTTTTGGTGATGACTCTCGCCCATCCACAGATCTACTCAAAATGCTTATTCCTTCCAACTACACTTTCTCATGCTTGGCTCTTGGGGCCTTCAACCTTAGGTTTTAGAATGAATTAGGGGTCTTCCACATGGAAATGTAGGGGTAGTATGGTATTGTTCACCTTTGAATGCTCACAATTTTGTTTGAGGTCTTTAACCCATGGCTTGCTCAAATTTACTAACAAAGCTCACCTACCCCCAGATGAGGCTGCACACTGTCCAAGGGTCCCAAGTAACACTTGTTGGATTGCTTGGATTGTTCTAATATTATTTCATAAGCCCCAAGTTTCATTTTTCCATCGGGTTCATGCATTTTGACAAAAAATAGTCTGTTTTGTGTGTTATGCAACAATGGGCTACTAGCCCGTGGAGGCCTAATTGGCCCTTTTTTTCTCACCTAGCCCAACAATGGGAATTTACACCTAGGAGCTTGTTTGGAATTATTTTAGGGAGGTCTATACTCAAGGATTTTCAAGGTTTAACCCACTGTTTGTGCAAATTTAGGACTGTCCACCTTTTGTGGCATATTTGGAGGGTTTGGTAGGGTTTGGAGCAAGTAGTTTTGGAAAGTCCTTCTAACTCCACTCTTCAAGCCTCCACAATGTGTTAGGACCTTTGCCACATCACAAGGAACCTTCATCTATTTTTTCCCTACAATCAAAATATCAAACACTTGGCAAGCAAGTGGGAAAACAGTAAATTGCCCCTGTCACTGTCCTTTTTCTGCCTTTTACCAGTCAAACTGCTGCCCTCTCTTTAGACCTAAATAAAGAATAATTTGTATAGGAAGAAGACCTCAAAGAGGTTTACAAAATTATAGTGAAACTCCTATTACATTTCCTTCTGACTTACAAGGCATGGATGATGCTTTTGGAAGTGTTCCAATGAGCATTTTACAAGATACCAATCACAAAACAGTGACCACATTGTTTGTTTACAAAAATAGGAATATTTGATAAAAAAAGCTTAATCCAACAAGCCTAGGTGATGCTCAACACTCTGAACCATACTTCCATATCACTACCTCATTGACATGTTCATTCCAAATTACAACAATCTTGAGTTTTAACCATGAACCAGCCTAGTTGCTCCAATTTGCCTAGTTCACACTCAAATGCATCTTCAAACCACTTTTCTGGCACAAAAATAAATATATGTACATTATATACACATGAATCAACTTGGAAGAATCCATTGGAGGGATCCCAGACCTCGATCAACCAAGTTGATGTATTTTACAACTCCAGACCCCTGGCAGGGCAGCAAACACATAGTTTACAAAATATTTTTGTACAAACACCTTGCAAATGAAAAACCAATGAAAAAATTACATAGGAAGCTTTATTACATCAACATTTCAACTTCCAAGAAGGTACAATATGGATTTGCATAGCTACAGTATGGACTTCTCTTCAAAAGGAAGGAAAAACAGTCATAAAAGCCAAAAACACATGATTTCTATTAAGATTCACTTGTAAATACAATCACCAACCCTTCCCAAGGCAAAGGGAGCCCTTATATAGTTTCTCCAATTTGTTTTCAAGCCCTTGTATGGACATGAGGCTTCAATAACTTCATTTTGCAAGAAAATGATAGTTTTGACAACTTTCTTAAGCCAAAATGACAACTTTTCTTGCTCAAAAAGGCATTTTTGACAACCTAGCCTTATCAACTTGCCTAAACTACTTAGACGTGCTTAAAAAAACTAAACAAACATGTTTCAATGATTTTGAAAACATTAGGAGACCTTTTTGGCAATTTTCCACATATTTACCAAAAATTGTCAACTCAAGGCCTGAAATGCAAGATTTGATCTCTTAAGCCCAAAATGAAATCAAAACCACTACACATGACTCATAAAAACCTAAAACAACATAAAAAACCTATCACAAGACTTTACAAACATAAAAACATTAAATACTAAAAAATGGGAGTTTTACTCAACTAGGTGCTCCTGCACCAACAGGGTTACACCATCTGAGGTGGGATTACATGGACAATGTAGCGGATGTGGGGGTATTGCCCTAGTATAGAGATCATTTTAAGCAACATTCATTCCCACATTTTATAGATCCAGGTGAGTAGGCTCCTCATATTGAGGATGTTGAGGATGATGCCCCTGCACCGGCATAGGGAGAGGGCCAGAGACAAGGCCAGAGGTAGGGTCAAGCACAAAGAGCTAAGGCTCCATGATGGGGTAGTGGTGATCTAAGTGCTAGTAGTAGTAGGGTACTAGTGGAGGGTGGATAGGGATAGAGAGTTGAGGGCAGAGCCCTAGGGCGAGTGGTTGGGACTGAGGAGGAGCAAGCAGCTCCTAGACAGGTTCAATAGTGGAGAGAGGAGCAAGGTGGAGGTGGTGGTGGAGGTGGATATGGGGAGCTTGCAAGAGAGTAGGGGATAGATGTTGGACAGTCCATGAGTGCACGTCTTGCAGAGCTACAGTCATAGTTGACAGTGGCTCAGACTCAGCTGGCGGAGCGAGATCGACAGCTGGCCGAGGTGAGGGCCGAGTGGGATCACCAGATCATGTCTTTGAGAGCAGAGATAAAGGCTCGACGATAGGAGGTCCTTCTCTAGAGGAGTAGGGCAGCATATTATGTAGCAGCATATAGTGTTGTAGTTCCTATTACATAGAAGGTGCAACCCTATGTAGTATATGGCTTGATCAGAGGGAGCTTGAAGGCCTTGACAAGATCCCAAGCATCAGGCTCCTCCTCCTCCACCAGGCAATGAGGGAGAGGGTGCGAGCTAGATGATTCCTTTTTGTAGCTTAGATATTTTTTTTGTAGACACACCCATTTTTTTGTAGCCTATATGATTCTTGCTCCGATGGGAGTTTGTATATGTCATTTGACATCACTTTTTACTCTTATACTGGACATGATATATATATGAGATTTGATTCGACTTCATCGTACTTGTGTTGATTGGTTATGAAATGTTGTTCTATATGCTTTATTCTATATGTATGCATTTCTTTTTTTCAACATGGTTGAATGAATGCAAATGATTATATGAATGTCTATTTTTGTTTCTTTTCATATGCAAATAAATGATAATGCAAATGAGCATTATGAATAACACAACTTGATTTTCTTTATTTTTCTATGCAATAAGATGAATGTAGATGAATGATGTAATGTTTTCATTTTTTCTATGCAATAAGATGAATGCAGATGAATGATGTAATGTTTTCATTTTTTCTATGCAATAAGATGAATGCGGATGAGTAATAATGAATGTATGAATCTATATAATATGTTTCTGTATGCAACTAACACCTCAAAACATAAGTACTTGATTGGAGAAATGATGAAAAGAGACCACTTAGCTTAGAAATGATGATGCTCCAACTCTCATTCAAAAAATAAAGAAAGCATTGTTACCATATCAAAATCACTCTAAATGTATGAGATGTAGAATGAAATGCAAAATTAGATGTAAAATGAGATGCAACCTAAACCTAGTCATTGGATTTTGAAAAGCTTAATTTTCATCATTGAGCGCTTTACAACCACAATAGGTAGATTAGAGTTCCTTGCCTTTCATGTGCAATATTAATTATCTTGTTTGCAATGACGCTTTTTTCTTGTTCATATCCTTGGATAGATTACGCATGGACGCGGATTGCACAATGAAGAAATTCCCTCAAAATAGACAAAGAAATGATATGGAACCTCGCTGTAGCATTCAAATAAGCAGAGTCGAGGTATGTGAGGCAATTTCACCTTGATGTGAAGGCTCTTATCACAGACACCCAGCTAATTTAGATGTTTCTAGATCATTGGAATCATTCCTACAGGCAGAAAATAAAGAAAATATTATGCCCCCAATCCTTGCTCCTCTTAGTCAAGATAGACTTCCTTGAGTTACTTAGAGGGATAATAATCGAAAACCAATAAAAAAGAAAGAACTCAAAGAAAATTTTCATGCATAGCTCAAACTATTCAGTGATTGTTTTCCAATATGTTGTTTTACTTGTTAACTTAGTGATAAAACTCTTCAGTAGTGAGGAGACAGGTGACTGACTCGGAGTGGATGACCAGGTTTCACTGACATAAAGATGACTTGTTTGACACTACTTAGGATATGTAATGTGCTCTTGGCGATTACCTAAGACTAGGACATTGATTGGTTTCAAGCCATGAGGGTTCCAACAAACTAGGATGTCACACAAGTGACTGAAATATATACAAGCGAAAAGCAAATATGCAGGAAAGCGGGAATGCCAACATTGTGTTGATAGATGGAGCACTTGAGTACAAGAGGTGCCTATTTACCAGGTTTTCACATGCTTGGCAGAGATTCATTTTTTTAATTTTTTTTTACTGAGGTGCCTATTTACGAGGTTTTCACCAAGGCATTTTCTCTCTCTTTTTCCTTTTTTTTCTTTTCTTTTTTTCGTTCTTTCTTTCTTTCTTTTTTTTTTTGAATTTCTTCAGGTCTTTTTCTAATTTTGTTCAGGACTTTTTCTAATTTTTAGGATTTTTTCAAGACATTTTATGATTTTTATGATTTTTTTAGGACATTTTTTATGTATAAGCTGCTGGAGCAGAGAATATCTAGGTAAAGAATTTCTTCAAATGGATGGTGTTGATCAGTTCGCGGAGCTATTCTCCTTCTGATGTTGAGAGTTGATAGGCACCAGAGCCAAATGTTGCAGTAATGATATAGGGACCTAGCCAGTTGGGTTCAAACTTCCTTTTGTTGTCTTGAAACTATTGATTTTTAGGATTTTCTCTTAGAACTAAGTCACCAACCTGAAATTCTTGATGTCAGACCTTTTTGTTATATCCTCTGGACATTCTCTTTTGATACACTCTGAGATGATCAAACGCCACTTACCGATGCTCATCTAGCAATTCGAGCTCTTGAAATCTAGATATTCTATAGTCTTCATCAGTAACAAGACCTTGCAATGAAACTCTTAGAGATGGTATTTCCACTTCAATAGGTAGTACTGCTTTGGACCCATACACCAAAGAGAAAGGTGTATCCCTAGTAGGTGTTCTGATACTTGTTCTATAAGCCCATAATGTAGGATTGAGTTGTAGATACCAATCCTTCTCGGATTTATTCAATGTTTTGTGCAAGATAGTCAGTAGGTTTTTGTTAGATGCCTCAACTTGTCCACTGCCTCGAGGGTAATATACTGAAGACTAGTGTTGTTTGATTTTAAATTTCTCACAGAGTTCATCTAGATCTTTGTTCTTGAATTGTCCTCCATTGTCAGTTATAATGGATGAAGGTATACCATACCTGTAGATGATATAATTTAGAATAAAGAGAGCTACTTGTTTTCCAGTTGCTTTGATGAGTGGAACCACTTCTACCCACTTAGTGAAGTACTCAGTGGTAGTGATAATGAATTTGTGTCTGTTAGATGACACAGGATATATTTGGCCAATTAGATCAAATGCCCACTATTGAAAAGGCCAGTGTGTCACAAAGGGTATGAGATCCCTTGCTGGAGCATGAATAAGGTGCCCATGTAGTTGACATTTTTCACAAGTTTTAGCAAATTTTATAGCATCTTTCTCCATGTCTGGCCAGTAGTAGCCAGCCCTTAGTAATTTTCGTGCTAAAGTTAGATTGTTCAAATGGGATCCACAAACACCTTCATGAACCTCAGATAATGTGCATTGGGACTCTTCGGTTTCTAGACATCTAAGCAAAGTATTATCTAAACCTCACCTGAATAGGTTGTTAGCAATGATGACATACCATGATGCATTTTGAATTAGGTTCCTTTTTTCATTGTAGGAAAGATTAGCAGGGACAACTTGGTCACGTAGGTAAGAGTAAATGTCGCTATAACGAGATGAGTCATGTCCAATAATAGAACAGACTACCTGGGACTTGGGAGAATCATAGGCAGGGTAATGTAACTCTTCCACCAGGAATTCAAAATGAAAATTAAACTCTTGTAGCTATGGTATAGATGCTAGAGTGGCCATTGCATCCGCTGCTCTATTTGTTGTTCTAGGGATCTGCTGAAATGATATGGAGGTAAAGTATTTCTTGAGATCATCCACCATTCTCTTATAAGGCTTCAGTTTCTCATCCCTTGTCTGATATAGGTCATTGATTTGGTTGATGATGAGTTGTGAATCTCCATAGATGTGTAATTCAATGATCTTACACTCGATGGCCAGCTTGATCCTGTTTACCAAAGCTTCATATTCTGCAATGTTTCTTGTACAAGGGAAGAAAATCTTGTAAGCTTTTGGAATTGAGTATTTTTGGGGAGTAATAAAAAGTATCCCGGTGCCAGAACCATGTTGAGTGAAAGACCCATCACAGAACATCTTCCATGATTGTTCAGTAAGGTGCATGATCGATTCATCTGGGAATTCTATATGCAGAGGTTGATTTTCTTCAAGTGGAGCATCAATGAGTTGGTTTGCAATAAATTGGCCCTTGATGGCTTTACGCTTCACATATTCAATGTCAAATTCTGTAAGAACCATGACCTATTTGGTCAGTCTCCCTGTAAGCATTGCTTTACTGAGAAGATATTTGAGTGGATCAATCTTAGCTATCAACTTAATAGAGTGTGCCAACATATAATGCCTTAATTTTTGTGATGCAAATACTAATGCTAAGAATGATTTCTCTATTATAGTGTAGTTCATTTCATATGACACCAATGTTCTACTGATGTAATAGATAGCTCATTCCTTTTTATCATCATCTCATTGTGCCAGAAGTACCCCCAGTGAAGTATCTATAGCTGATATGTACACGATCAGTGGCTTACCTTGAATCGGTGGCATTAATATGGGTGGATTAGAAAGATATTCCTTGATTTGTTGTAAGTATCATTCACAATCTTTATCCCGGTTGTATTGAATCTCTTTCCTTAATACCTTCGTGAAGGGTTGAGCTTTGTCTACTAGCTGAGATATAAAATGCCTTATGGACTAAAGATGGCCTTGTAAACTTCTCATTTGACTGATATTATTGGGTGGAGACATGTCCATTATAGCTTGGACCTTTTCAGGGTCAACCTCAATTCCTTTTTTTGAAATTATGTAACCAAGCAATTTTCCTGATGTTACTCCAAATGCACACTTTTTAGGATTTAATCGGAGCTTGAATCTTTCCATTCTATCTAGTATGAGGCCGAGCTCTTGAATATGCGTAGATATTTTCATAGTCTTTACTAGGGTGTCATCAACATAATCTTCCATGTTTTTATGCATCATGTCATGGAAGATAGTGGTTACTACTCTTTGGTAAGTTGCTCCTGCATTCTTTAGACCAAATAGCATAACATTCCAGTAGAAGATTCCCCATGCACATGTGAAAGTTATCTTTTCTTGATCTTCAGGTGCTCTCTTGATCTGATTGTAACTAGAGAATCCATCCATTAATGAATACATCTCATATCCAGTAGTCATATCTACTATCATGTCAATGTTGGGCAATGGAAAATCATCTTTCGGGCACGCCTTATTGAGATCCCTGAAGTTTGTGCAAACTCTAATAGATTTGTCCACTTTTGATATAGGTACTATATTTGATATCCATTATGCATAGTCTATAGCTCTGATAAATCCATCTTTTAGCAACTTCTCTAGTTCAGCTTTGACTAGTAGTGCCACATGGGGATGCATCTTTCAGAGATTTTGTTTGACTGGTTTAACTCCTGGTGTAATAGAGATGATGCATGATGAGATCAGGATCAAGTCCTGGCATATCTGAGTATGTCCATGCAAAGTTGATCTTCTTTTCTATAAAAAGGTTGCTGAAATCTTTTAACTCTTCTACTGATAGTGATTGAGCTAAATGAATGATATGTGGTGTCTCTTGACTCCCAATGTTCACTGGCTAAGTTGGCTCGATCAATATGGATGATCTCTCCTAGAAGTGACTCGACAGTATATCAAGTATCTCACCTTCAAGTGCCTCAGAGAGGTTTTCACCTTTAGGTACGTCCTTTATTTTCTCTTTTTAAGAGTCTGACATTGCCACAATGTGGTTTTTGCCATTAGATCTTTTATTCTTATTTTTCTTGTTTTTGCGACTAAGATACTTGATATCCGCTTCAGTCATGTTTTCATTTTGTTCGCTGGTGGAAGAGTACAAGGGTTCGACTGTAATGGTAGGTACATTCAAGGGTTGATTATAAAGATTACAATCAATCAGTTTAGGATGTATTAAGGATAAGGTTGGAACAGGCTCAAGGGAGTTCACGGTACTATCATCATGACTTTGGACCGACCAGTCGAGTTCCAGAAGACTACCTTGCGTATGTGTCTCAAGACCAAGAAGAGTTATGACACGATTATCAAAATTCATGTTAGTATTTACTAGACCTAACCCAACCAACCTACTTCTAGCATCGTCACCTACTTTAGACTAGACTACATACCGTGGTGTGACAGTAGACAGTATGTCATAATTCATGACAAAGTAGTCATAATGCGTTGTTGAATAGTTGTTGTTATAAATGGAGCTCCTATTTGAGTCATCAGAATCATAGGATGAATTTGGTGACTCATCTTCAAGTGGCTTAGTAAAGGTATATATAGTATCAACACCCACATCTTTGATGCTGCAAGTTCCTTCATGATTTGGTTCATTGATTGCCTGTATTTGACACACTCGTGAACATAGCTTTGATGGTTCTATTAATCCCAATCATCTATTCCATTCAGCTTCTTCTAGACTAATGACCGGTTTTGTTTCTGCAGCTTCTAATTCTTCTTTCATAGTTCCGTAGCTGACTTGTCGTAAGAAATTGCTTGTGTCCGATCTTTCTCTAGCTATCATTCATAGTCTTCTTGTCTTCTTAGTTTGATTTCTTCTATTTCCTTTTGCATTCTTAGGCGTATCAGTTCTTCTGTGTCATCTGTGATATCACAGGATTCTTCAAGGGTTTCTATAGTAGATGTATCCGAGATGTGATCTAGACCCCATTCATACTCATTTGAATCAGTTTCTGAGTCATCTATAAGTTGTCTGCTAGTATATGTGACTGGAACTTTTAGTGGTGCAAACAAATCTCTGATCCTGTATACTTCATCTCTCATATTCTCTGGGATTTCTACTTCTTGTGGTATTATAGCTGATACAACTGGAAGTTGACTATCATCTATTTCCTCTCTCTAGGTGGGCAATTCTTTCATTTCATCATCACACTCTTCCTGAGTTTGTTGAGTATTAATCTCTTGTATTGTTAAAGGTAGTACCTTTTTCTTCCACTTACGTTGATGGTGAGGCATGCGCTTCTAATCTATTTTCTTTCTTGGATCATATCCCAGTCCGACTTTATCATTGACAAGCTTAGTTTGTAACTAAATGGGTTCAACAATACCTTGTTGATGCTTGCCTAGAGGACTAGTACCTGAATATCCCATGCGTTGAAGCATCTTGTATCTTGGACCATATTGTGTTAGAGAAATCTCATAATGTCATATTTCTTTGCTTGCACTATCTTTTGTGAAGAGTGATTTGAGAACATCATCCTCTTCTATTTCACCTGCAAGAGAAGTAGAGGACTGTATAAAGGTGCCATCATAAATGACTTTTGGAGTTGAATTTTGTGGCTTCATAACCTCTGATGGTTTTCTCGACTGTCTTGGTGATGGAGGAAGAGACATTAGTGAGAGTATAGGCACTATCTTGTAGCCATCCATGCTAGTGTTTGTGATTTTTAATTTCTTTTCTAAATCTTTCAGCAAAGATTTTGAACTTTCAGCTGCAGAAGCTACTCTATTATTAGGAACAAAAGCATCAGCATCCTGTGTTAATGCATTGCAGGTATAGGTAGTATCAGCTGGAATACTGACTTCAACTCCATTATGTGCAAATTTCAGGCATTGATGATACATAGATGGTACTACTTTCATTTCATGAATCCATGGCCTACCTAGTAAGATGTTGTATGAAAGATGAAGATCCAAGACTTGAAAAATGACATCTCTCTCCATAGGTCCTACTCTAATTGGTAATAGTACCAGACCCTTAGAAGTTCTTAGTTCTTCATCATAAGCCTTGATTGTTATCTTCCTAGTTGGATCAATAACATTTTTAGAAAATCCCAGTTGTGTCAATAGATTGTAGGTACAAATATTCAACCCAGCACCTCCATCTATCAAAACATGTTTAACGCAGTGTTTATGGATCATGGCTTCAATGTGTAATGGCTGGTTATGCAGGTGACTCAGTGAGTTATCATCTTCTTCAGAGAAAGTGAGGTAATGAGGTGAGGTCAAGTGACCTACCATAGATTGAAACCGATCTATGTCTAAATATTTAGGGACACTGGTGGTAAGTAGAGCCTTGTCTAGGACCTCTCTATGAGCAGAAGAGATCTTAAGCAGTTCCAAAATGGAGATTTGAGAATTGGTTCTCTTCAATTGTTTGACAATACTATAACCAGGAGAAGATGATGAAGCCAATTGTTTTGATTTGGCCGTGATTGTGTCTATTTGGTAGATTTGATGTTGTTTGATCAAAAGTTGAGGAACTAGCTCCTGGGAGAGTAATTTTCCTTTGAGTGTGAGTCACAACATTAGCAGCTTGTGCTTGACTTTGGTGATCTTGGACTATGATCACATTGCAATATTGAGTGTGAACAGATTCAATCATGTTGATCATGTTATCATTGTTACTATAGATATAATTGACTCTAGCTCCTCTTTTGGATTTTGAGGAATCTCCTTGTTCATACATTGGTAAGGGATCTTTAAAGGCCTTATGATCAGCATTTGTCACATGATTTCCAACAATGATCTTGTCTGCATCAATGAGATCTTAGATTTCATGTCAGAGTTTCATGCAATTGTTTATGTTATGCCCTTTGTTTCGATGGTAGTCATAGTATTCGTTTTCTATCCACCACTTGGGTCTAATTGCTGGGTCATATGGTCTAGAATTGTCTGGAAATGTTATCAGATTATTTGCCAATAAGGTTTTGAAAGCTAATTCATATGACTCATCTAGAGGAGTAAAATCACGCTTAGGCTTTGAGACCCAAGGTTTCTCTTTAAACCATTCTCTTGTTTTCTTTGGGGGATTCTTTGTTGTAGTTTCAACTGCCTTGAGTGCTTGAGTGCCACTGGCCAAGTTAAATATTGTGGATTTTATTTTTGCTTGGATAGTATCTACCACTCCATCATTAACGAAGTTCTTGTTGCTATCTTTGCCATATTTCCAGTATTTTCTCTTTTCTTTAGAGCTAGAACCTTGTTGTGTTTCCTTCAAAAGTGAGATATCTCCCTTTTTGATAAGCACGTCTTCCATTCTGAGGGCGTTATCTACCATTTTGTTGAATGAGGGGTATACTTGCATTTAGACATTGTACTTTAGTTCAGGGACTAAGTTGTTGACAAAGATATCCATTTTCTCAAGATCTGGGATAGTCCGTGAATATCTAGAGAACATCTTTCTCCATCATTGGAGGAAAGTGAGAAAGGGTTCTCTTGTCTTTTGTCTAGTATTGCAAAGCTCTATCATAGTGACTGGGTGATGAATGTTGTACGAATATTGTTGTAAAAATAGTTGGATTAGTTCTTCAAAAGTTTTTATCCCTTTGGGTAGGCTTGCAAACCATTCCATTGGTTGACCCCCTAAACTCCTTGGGAAAAGATGCATGAGGTATGTTTGATCATGCATGAACTCCATACAGGTGGCATAAAAATATCTAACATGATCTTGAGGATCTAAGGTACCATCATATTTGTCAAATTTTGGGATCTCAACTCGTAAAGGAAATGGAGACATGTAAAGGTTTTTGTCAAATGGGAATGGGCATATTGTGTCTAGAGAATATTGTTTTGGCATTTTATCTTTGTCTTCTATTCTTGTGACCACAGTTTGTAATGCTTGCATTTGTTTGCTTATTTTTCCCCATGGTGTTTCTTCTTCTTTAGCGATGAGGGCCTCCACATTATAACCAATAGGGAGTTTGGCGCCTTGCTTTGCTAATTCTAGGAAATAGTCTTCTATTTCCCTAGCCATGATGACCTTCATCATTTTTCGGAACTCTTTATCATTCTGACACCTAAGTACTTCATCTTTGGGAGGTTCAGGAAGCTCAGATTCAGTTGATGAGGAATCACTGTCAGTGGCATGATTACTAAAATCATTGTGAGTATCTCGTTTACTAGCTTCTCTTTCTTGCCTGTCTCCAGACATGGTAGGAGATTTGCGCTGGCCAAATATTGGTATGTCGTAAACTGGTATTTGTGACAAGGACGGTTTACTTTGAAAGAGGTTTCCTGTGAAGAATGGATTCTTGTTAAACAAGAAGGGTGTTTCTTTTCCTTTGTCTATTTTACTGCATGAGCATCTGGTTTGAACAGGCATTTGTAACCAACAGGACCAAGAGCGAGATGTGTTGTACAAGTCAAGATCAAATTGTAGCTAGTAGTTTGTTTAACGTAGTGATTGAGGGAACTAACTTAAGATCTGGTCTGGCTTTAGGAATGATCTATCCTGTGTAAGACGTTATCTAAGTTAACTTAGGTTTGATAAGATGTTTGTTTGAACTAGCTTAAAGATAATCAACAAAATCATGCAACATAACAGCAGAGGTACACTATCAAGGTTGTTTTATGCTCAGGAGGATGATAACCAGTTTTGGGATCACTGTAAACTGTTTTGGATAGGTTTGATTGTTCTAGATTGGCAAAATCAGAGACTCATACAATTGTATAATAGGTTTAGGATAACAACAATTCTGTTTCATACAAGTTGCTGCCTAGTACTGTACAACAAATGGGTAGGTTCTAGATGACAAATAATTTTGTCAGTTCTGTCTCATACGACACAAGATTTAGCTTGAGATGACAGATTGCTGGGTCTCGTATGACAGAGGATTGAGCCTAGGATGACAAAGTAGCATACTTGTATGACATGGAATATGGTGCAGGATGACAATTTGCTAGCCTCGTATGGTTGTTCTCAGAGCAAAGACTAAAAATTCTGGGTTTTTCAATGACTGGATATGACAACTGAACATGACCAATTCTGAGATCGACTGATTTCTGACTAGGATAGACTAGTTCACTGCTCATATGAGATTATATTGACGCCTGCAGTTTATCGTACAAAACAAGATCATATCCTTTAAATCGTCCTACAAATCAGAATATGCACTCGTACGACATACTGATTCTTTTATACTCTGTCGTTCTATGTTGATTTCTAACTCGTATGACATACTGCTTATTTTATCTTTTGTCATTCTGTATTGGATTCTAACTCATGATAAAATGGTTCTGTCGCTCTACTTTATGAAGATTGTCATACAATTCTATTTTCTAATAGATTAAAAAGTGACTACCTTTCAGGATTTTTTGGATTAAATTTTGATTATGCTAACGCTGACCCTAGATTGTCTTTTGTCTTCTTGGGATTTTCATAGCCTAACTAGTTTCTTGCAGGACGCTTGTCAAAGAATTTATCAACCAAACATATGCCTATCAAAGAATGAAAACAACATGAATACTGATGCGTTGTTTTTGCAGGTTGCCTAAGGAGAAATCAGTCAAACATTGTGTATTCCTTAATTTTCTAGGCACTTAACTTGCTATTTGGGTAATGAACAAATCTGACTTTTGTGTCTTTTTGGAAAATTCTGAGAGGTAGGAGAGTATGCTCTTGTCTTTCTAAGACAATCAAAAATCTAGACCTACGATATTTTGCAGAGGTTGTACGGACGAAACCTGCAGATAAAAATGATGATTTTGAGGTTGAAAAAGTAGTTTTCTACCCCACATTGGGCACCAGAAATGTGTGTGAAAAGTGGATTTAAAATTTGTATCTGCAAGACACAACACTTCAATCAAGTCATTACATGTATCATTAGAAGATATAATCATGAATATTAAAACCATAACAAATCAACCCATTGCCTTCTAAAAGATGCAAGTATAAGATTGCTCTCAGATTATAAGCAATACCAGTGACTAGACAACATCAAGATGAAGGATTTAATCTATATGAGCATGATGGATGCTAGATGGATGCAATATTAATCTAACAAGATTTAAGCAATATGAATTGAAATGATTTAATCAATGTGCAATAATTAATATGCAATATGTCAATGAATTCTAGAGCAAAAACAGTATAATAACGATATATTCTCCAGCCTCTTTTTAAATGAGAGCCTGAATTTATAGAAAATTCAGAAAGAAACCAACGACTGAGATCAACTGATGATGAGTGGTCAAGATTTTCCAAGAGGAAGCACAATCCAGGTGAATTGATGTGATTGGATGCTTTTCTCAGTTTTAAAGGAAAGTTGAACTAAAATCAAGAAAATCTGATTTTTTCTCCATTTCATTCAATTTTGGGATTTAATTGTTTTATTGCTTTTTTTGGGATTTATTCATCAATTTTTAATTTGTTTTTCAAGATTGTTTCCCAATTGATTTCTTTTCTCAATTTTTAATTCTTTTTTGTCAATTAATTCCTTTTTTTGATTTATTTCCTTTTTTGAAGATTTGTGCTCATAATTGATTCATTCAATTAAATTAATTCCTCTTTTTTTTATGATTTAATGGCAAATTGATTTATTTTAATTAAATATGCTAGGATATTTAATAAAATAAATAAGATAATTGTTTAAAAATGATTTACTTGGAATGATCAATTAATTAAATAAATATTTAATTAATATTGAGTGATTGATTTTACCATGTGACATTTGATGATTTTTGGAATTAATTGTGTGCTCAAAATTGATTTAATTGCCTTTGGTTAGGACCTTGGTGATGTTGTCGAGATTAGGGGCTCATGGTTTAGATGACCATTTTTAGGGTGTTACATTAATAAGTTAAGAAAATCCATTTACCGGTTAGATACTGATTCACCCCCCCTCTCTCAGTATCTTTGGGAATCCTAACAATTGGTATCAGAGCTTGATCCTCTATTTTCAAAAGCCTAACAACTTGAGGAAGATTTTGACACCGATATAGATGGAAAACTTGAGAAAGCAATTGGAAACAACTCTTTCAGATTATGATGCAGAAAAGTTGAAGAATATGAAACTTGAAGATGATCTGAAGACTGCACAGGAAATCATTCAAGGACTTCAAGAAAATCTCACTATTGCTAGGAACAAAAGAAGAGGACTTTCTGAGAAGATGCAGAGTGATGATGGTGAAAAATAAACTCTTAATGACCTTGTGAATAAGTTGAAACAGGAAAATAGTACTATGAGGAATGAAATGCAATATATGACTATGAGGTTTTGCAAAGACATTGAAGATAGAAAGAAGAATGAAGATGACATGGTTAGAAGACTAAATGATGCTGGAAATTAAAGCACAAGACTTAGTCATAAAAATGATATGTTGAAGACAGATTTGATGCATACACAAAATGATAGAAATGAACTTATGAGATAGAAGGGAATCTTGGAAAATGAGTTGGCTACTGCAAATCAATACAAAGAGAGAAATTCAAGAAAAGTTCAGAGGAACTTGATAACATGCTGAAAAATCAGAAACCTGATGGAGATACTAATGGCCTTGGCTTTGAAGTTGGTGAAATCTTTGGTACTGCAAACAATCATGATCATAGTAAATCGGTAAGACAACCTAATGCTTACAAATTTAATGGGAAATTCTTTAACTGAAACAAATATGGTCATAGAGAAAACTAGTGTAGATCTAGAAACTATCAGGCCACCAATGCACCCACCAGCCAATGTTCTAAATGCAACAAAATTGGTCACAATTCAGAAAATTGCAGAATGAATGTAAGATGATATGTTTGTGGAAGATTTAGACACTTATCTAATCACTGCAGAACACATATCGACATAGGATATGGAAAAGCTATTCAAAAAAATAATGTGACTTGTTATGCATGTAACAAGATTGGACATATTGCAAAATTTTGTAGAAGTAAGGCATCACTGACAAATAACAAAGGACCTAGTTTGAAAGGTAAAGAAAAGGTTGAAGAGGTAAAACAAGAATTTTCAAAACAATGGATTAAAAAGTCAAATTAGAATGTTAATGAAGCTTTTCCTTCACCAGTAGAATAGAGTATCACTCCACTGGCAGGAGATTCTTCATCTAATTGAAAAGAAACCATTTGGGGGTATGGCAACAAATTGAAAAACATGCTAGTTTACCCTCGGTTGATGGTAAGAAGTTGAATTGCTTCTTCACCGGCAGGTGTGTTAAGTTTCACTTAACTGACAGACATTTATTGTGGTAGTTGAAGGAAATGACATTATAAAGCAAGTTTTTTTCACTCTTTTTCATTCACCAAGCATTCAAATCTCCTTAGAGCATGAAAAACCCGAGTGAAGGCATCCATAGCGTGAAGTGAAGCAAATCATTCAAGCACTCAAACCTAAAGGAAGATTAAGGTATTTATACAATGGCTTCCTCCTCTGCACCTGAATTCATTGCAAACCCTACTATAATTGAAGTGGTTAAATGCCCTAGGCCCGTATTTAAAATCATACCCAAAGTTGTGAAGTAGGATGATACCCTAGGAGAATTTTCTAAAATACCCAAAGGAGTTGTATATGTTGAAGACCCTAGGATTTACATACATTGTCATACTAAAGAACTTGGTGTTGATGAGATAATGAACATGTATAGGATTGTAATTTGTGATGAAAATGGTAGTGTGAAACCGGAACACAAGATAATTTAAACCCTAGGTTTTGTGGAGATACTTAGCATTCCTGATGTTCCCAAGGAAGTTATAAGGATTGTATTGAGCAGAGTTCATGGGGAGTTCTTTTGGCTAGATTCCATTCATAAGAATACAAGAGAAGTAGTTAGGGCAGTGACAGGCTTACCTTCCACCGGTAGCAGGCTTGAAAAAACTAAGAAGGTTCCAAACAACCTTGTAATGACCCTAGCTAATGCAACACATGACAACGGATCCTTGAGAGTAAATGATGTGAAGGATGATAATTTAAGATTCATTAGCATGATTTTAGGATACAAAGCTACACATGCCAACAAATTAAACTTTGTTTCTAGTTTATGTATCAAGCGTGCTTATGACATGGTGAACAACAATACTAAAATTGACATATGTGAATGGTTAAAGGATGAACTAATTGACGATCTGAAGAAAATCAAGGGTGACAAGAAAGGCACATTCAGATTTGGTAACTTACTTGTATTCTTGATGCTATATATCACTAAGGAAGTTCTCGGTATAGGTAGAAAGGAATTTGGCTTTGACATACTGGTAGGCAAACAAATTTTGGATATTCTTAATGACATGGGAGATGATAGGGAGAAGAACATAATTGAACACTTTCAAGCATTTAAGGCTAGAATGAAGACAAGGGAAATACTATCTCAAACCATAGTTGACAAATACCAAAAGGAGATATGCTTTGTTATAAAGAAGGCTGAAATCTCGATGGAAGCAGTGGTTCCAAGAACAGTTTGGGTTATAGAGATGGGTTATGAGGTAGATGAAAACGTAATAGAAACATATGCTAAATCCCTACTCGAAGCTCCTAAAGACCCTAATGAAAAGTATTTGGAAATGTTGAAACTATTGAAAGCAAAGTTCAATCACTGAAACAAAGGAAGAAAACAAAACAAACAATTAGAAAAGCAACAAAATAGGAAAAAGAAATCAAGGAAGACTTGTTAAATATTACTGGTATCAAGGAAAGTGACTTGGAAGGGATACAACCGGAAGCAAATCTTTCACCAATTGCTACCTCCTCTAACAGTGAAATACCAACAAAATTCAAAAGGGTAGAAAGAAAAGGAAAACCTTCACCGGTACCCTCTCCTGCACCCAAGAAAGATAGAAAGAAATAAAAAGGCAGTAAGGCCTTCGACAAAGAAAATGACACCTAGGAAGAAGAAGGAAAAATAAGTTATCCCTCCATTAGACAATCTTTTGAATGAAATAACTGAAGGTGAAAACTTGAAAAATGTCAGCAAGTTGTATAGTACTTTTACAAATGAAGAAAAGGAAAGTATAGAAAACAGTGTTATTTTACACTTAGACATATATAAGAAATTCTTGATAGAAGTTGTAGATGACTTACCAAGTGACTTGCACAGAAGATTGGATGCAAAAAGATTAGCAATTGTGGAACTGGATAAAAAGATTAAGGTAGAAAAATTACTTGCAGTTCACCCAGTAAAGTCAGCAGAAGAAATTGATGAATTGATAAGTGAGGCAAACAGGATTGTATTTTCCACCGGTCACCAACATGTATCTTTAATGGCTAGAAGAGTGAATGAGATACCTGAAGAAACAACAGACAAATGGGATATCTTCTTTGTGGAGAACGAAAAGCAAGAAGAACTCAAACGATCAAAAACTTTTAGAGTCTATCAAAATGATAAGGATAAAGGTAAAGGCAAGGTAGGTGGTCTCCCAAGCATAGAAGTAATAGATAACTTGCCGCCACCTCCTTCTGATACTCCATCGGTTGAGACTGTTGATATACCACCACTAACAGATAATATTATGGAAACTACACATGAAGACACCAATCCCGATTCATAGGTGCTATATACTATGAATATTGATACACAAGAGGTTAACATTGTGGTTGATAAGGAAACCACTGAGAAGAAAGATGTGGCAACTGAGCCACCGACTAAGAACATTGCAGTAGAGACACATGTTGAGGATACAGTTGGAAATGCTGAGATTGGGACTGAAACACATACTGAACAATCAGTTGATCACCTTGGAACTAGAATGGTGACAAAGACCACTGAAAAACTTATTGAGCAACTAGCTACTGATAACACAGTAAAATATGTTGAGATATCAGCAATAGATAGTTTAGAGGTACATACAGAGAAATCAGTAGAAAACACTGAGACACAATCAGAGAAACGGACAGTGGAAAGCTCAAGGAAACTGACAAAAGTACACATTGAGAAATCAAAAGAGAAAAAGGTTGAGGTAAAGGTTCAGACAGAGATAGTGCCACTGACAATAGCTAAGAAACCCAAGCCTTTGCTAGTTGAGATGCAGACTCAGACTGACCTACCAGAGGTTAGCATAAGCAAAGAGGTTACTCACACTGACGGAATGTAGATTGTTAAGGCAATTGGACAATCATTTGGTTCCTCCTTAAAACAATTCAGACCGACCAATGTAACAAAGGTATTATTGGATTCCATCAAGGAAATAATAGATTACAATGCACTTGCATACAAGACAATTAATGATACCATCCCTATTTTGAAATTGATTGCACCCAAGTGCAATGTGGACAATAAAGATTCTTTAAGCCAATTAGACACATTGTCTAAGTACATCATTGGTAATCTTTTGACAGTTGATCAGATTAATAAGGAGACATTCAGTGAGAAAATGAATAAAGAGAAAGAAAAATTATTTGATGAATCAATAAAGAGATGCAAGGAACACATTGATACACTATTATCGGCACTAGGAAAAATAATAATGGACTTTAAGGAGTTGTACAGGGATTCATGTAAGACTAACATTTTGATAGTTGATATAGATAAAGAGATCAGTAGAGCACATAAATAAATAAATGAGATTGCTGATAATCTCATCGGTTCATCAGAACCCATATCGATAATAGAGTAGGAAATAGCAGGCTTTGAAGAGAACTTGAAAAATTTGAAAAAGATAAGGAGAGATTAAAATTCAATGCTAAGGAATAATGTAGACTAGGTCTGAAACTTGACATCCTCATTTATTTGAGAAAAGAGATATCAGAGGCACTTCTTCCAGGACTTAAGACACTGAAAGAGAAAATGCACATACTCACCAATACCATCCAAAGGACAAAAGTACCTTTGAAGGATAGTGAAAGGTTCACTAACAACTTAAATTTTGCACTAGCAGATTTATATCAGATTGTAACCAACCGGTTATAGGGATCCAGCTGAGAACTACACTCAGTTGACATTTTTGATAGCCTTTGTCATTGATGTCAAAGGGGGAGTAGTGGAGATGAGAAAAATTATAATAGGAGAGATCATCTACTCAGGGGGAGCACACAGTTTTGGCACAATTTTGGTAAGATTTTTGGACAACACATTTTGGATACAAATTTTGACTTTTTCTTATGAGTGTTGCCATCAATGCCAAAGGGGGAGATTGTTGGCAAATGCACACTCCAATGAGAAATTGTAGGTGATTGAAGGTATTTTCATTGATGGCAACCTTGAAATCTTATGGCACCGATAGGCACCGACACCGACATACTCTACACCAACAGATAGCTCACTGATAGCAACAAAGATGATTACTGACACCCTAGCTGACAAGATCTTATTTTTTGCATAATATATTTAAATGTAATATCTTTTTGTAAGCCAACATGGCATATTGTAA
This sequence comes from Cryptomeria japonica, assembly GCF_030272615.1. Lineage (NCBI taxonomy): Eukaryota > Viridiplantae > Streptophyta > Pinopsida > Cupressales > Cupressaceae > Cryptomeria > Cryptomeria japonica. Next base: position 217,996,319 of record NC_081411.1, on the reverse strand, counting down.
TAAGACTCATATATAATTATGAGATCTTGAAGATCATTTTGTATGTAGTATAATATAGGATATGATGAGTGAATAATAAGGCAGATCTTGGAGAAAGGTTTATGGTTGTTGTAAGAGCTTAAACCGGTATTGAACCTAGCATAGTAGATGCTTTTTGCAGTAGTACATCACTTTGGATTTCTACAATCCACTTTTGTGAGTCAGTGAGACTTCCTTTTGTATTTGAGCAGTGAGCTCTAGGCAGTGAGCCTTGCTGCATGTGCAGGCACCACATTTTGTAAGTAATATTCACTTATTGGGTAGTGAGCGAATATTGTGGGTCACAAATCCCACCAAACTTTTTCCTACACCGGGTTTCCTTGCCAAAAATATTATGTTATGGTGTGCTTTCTAAGTTGTGTTTATTGTTCTTATTTACTACATTAATTATTGTTTATTGGTACACTGTTTTTGAATGCAATTTACTTAATAAGTTAAGAAAATTCATTTACCGGTTAGATATTGATTCATCCCCCCTCTTAGTATCTTTGGGAATCCTAACAGTCGGATCGTGGCAGGAAAGAACATGGTCCTCAGATTTTTCCCTAAAACTTTGGGAGCACAATCCTATGATATAATAATGCTTAACCCCAAATTATCAGCGGGAGATTCAAATCCTAAGTCAGCCTAAACATGAAATTAAGATCTAGGGTTTCATACTTAAGAGCTCTCTTTCTTCATTTGAAAGGGTCTTCTTCTAAGAATCTAAGAGCATGTTTTTGGAGCATAAAGAGCCTTCTTTGTAGAAAAATAGTAGATCTTTAAATTATTCAAAAACATTCAACATTCATCCATCAAACATTCATCAAGCACCATTTTATCAATTGGGGGCTTTTGAAGATGTAGAAAAAAAAGAGGAGATCATCGACTGACGATTGGCTTGTACCTCTCCCTTGGGGTTGGGTATGGTTTCATGTTGTTTTCATGTCTTTTCATAAGCTTCATTTTGATTCATATTCATGCTTTAGATCAATCAACATTGTGGATTTAGAGCATTTACTTTGTCAATTATAAGCAATTAGGGTTTACTCTTTAGGGTTGCTCTAGATTATTTATTTTCATCTTAGGACCTTGCACACACATTTTCAGTATATTATTGGCTATTTGTGGAGGTGGTAATCACCAACATAGGGGTTTAACTAAGGAAAAACCCTATATAGCCACCCCAAACCTTGTTTTCAGCTTCAGGTACAGGTTCTGCTTTGAGCTTCGCTGGAAGTTTTGGGACCAGAAGAGCACATAGGGACAGTTCTGGGTTGCAGATCTTAGAAAAAACCCTAAGGACAAGGCTGTGGGACCCTAGTTATACCCAGGACAATGGCATGGTGCCATGGTCCTACCATCTATCAGCAAGATTTGGTAGGACAGTACCTTGCAATCTCCAAAATCCATCTTGTTAGTTGCAGCTCCAGAAGTGTAGAATCAGGATAGTGGCGTGGCACCCTGGTCCCAGACATTTCTGCTTAGATTTTACACACAAGTGCACCTTTGATTTTTTCTTCTGATCTGTACTTTTCACTAGTATATTAGTTGTCCTTTGATCTACATTCTCGGATTAGGGTTTGCTTGCTTACTTGCATTCTAGGTTAGATTGCATTTTAGCATCATTACTATCTCTCATTTATAGAAAAGGAGTAGAAAACCTAAGAGGTATTTCATGACTCTCTCTTTCTCATAAGAATTATCCAAAGTGCATTACCTCTTTAGTCTCTTTCATATTCCATATGTGTGTATGAGAGTGGGATTAGGGTTTCCATACTTAGTCTCAATTTTTCCCCCACACAAGGGGATGATATATGTTTCATTTTAAATCATTTTTTCCTTAAATTTTATTCCTCAGGATAAATTTTACAAGGGCAAGAAAAGAAGTGAGTTACACCAGGGCTAAAAATTTACATGCCTGAGGAGACCCAACGTAATTCTCCAAGCAGGGACTAAAGTGAAAGAAGTTGCCCCGTGGGTAAGCCCATTTTTTAGGGCCCCGGGCTAACATTTTACCTAAGTGGGTGGCCATGAAAGTCACCCTAGGGTAGTTTGGGAAGGACAAAATGAGGGCCCAGGGTAACTAGAAAGCTTGACAGAGGAAGTAAAAAATGGCCTCGGGGTACTTTTAGGGGTCATTTTGGATCCCCGGGGTAACTTTGAGACATAAAATGAAAACAAATATGTCACCCCAGGGGTATTTATAAGGGGCAAAGTGAACATTCAGGGGAAGGATTCTTGGAGAAGCAACAAGGATTAAATGGCCCTGGGGGTAAAAGTATATACTGCAGTGATGCCCTGGGGTAACTTTTGTGTCACATGTTGAAGTAAGTAAGTTGTCTTGGGGGTCCAAAGATGAACCAAAGACAAGGCCCGAGATAAGAAATAAATCAAAGTCCAAAACCAAAATGTAGCCCTTGGAAAATGCGAGATTAGGGAAAATGCATTCACATGTATGAATTTTTTTTAGGGGTTTTGTAGTGTCATGCAGTTATTGAATGCATCATCCCAACTCTATGTGAGGATTGTAGTCAAACTATGTTTAATCCATGAAGGCTAGTTATCTTACTTGTGTATTTTTATGCCAAGTGTGAAGACAATTACAAATCACAATGGGGCCTTTAGAGTGGGATAAAATATCCACCAAATCATAAAGGGTTTTTTATAGAATGTTGAGGTTCTGATGGTTCCAGCAGACTTGAACCTAGTCGTAGAGAATGAAGGTTTAGGTGCTAAAGTCCATGACCTTTCTCTCCATCATTTCTGGCCACTGTAGAATGTGGTTTCATCAAATTTCATAGATGCATCGATTGTAGGATATGCACAGTGTGTTTACAGGGAAAGTCTAGCGCTGATGAGGAGGTGAAGTGTATGTATTTATGAGCTAATACACTAGGTGGGTACATGTGGATCTCACAACCTTTTCCAGCATCATCTTCAGATGAACTAGAAGAGAACCTTGGATAGGACTATGAGCATGCATCAAACATAAAATGGGGGTTATTTTTCTAAATGTATGCAAGTAATACATAAAGTAACCATAGGGGTGTCATTTTCAAGAAAATGATGTATTGTTTTCTATTTCTTTGCAAAGATTTGAAATGTGCAACCAAGCATCGGAGGTGTCTTCTCTAAAAAGGGAAATTTTCAAATTCCAAGAAAGGAGTCTATTTTTTCACCTTAGGGGCAAGACGTTATCTACATGTTAGAGATCAAGAGACATCTAAATTTGGCAAGCAGTGAGGCATTGCATAGGGGTGGCTTTGCATGTGTTCCAATGAAGCAAATTTTTTGATTTACAATGCATGCTTCCCACAGGAGTGCAGTTGAAAATGATGGAATTTTTGTGAGAAAAGGAAACTATGAAGATGACAGATAATAGCAAGGCATTTCTCTGAGATTCAAGTGACATTTTCAGTTGTTTTTTGTAGATTGTGGACCTAATTTTGGAGAAGATAATGCAAATTCAAATTTAAAGTCTGACAAGAAGAATGATGTGTCAATTCTTGATGCATTCTAGGGTTGACATTAGGTTTGTTCTCTTGTCTATATATCATATTTTTTTCTCATTGTAAAGGGTTGCAACCCTAATTTTATGCAGTGGCAAACAATGTCTTGTAAAAACATTTGTCCAGTGTTCTTAGTTAGTTGTAGCTAGTTGAAAGCTTGTTTTTTGTTGTTGAATATTATGCTTTGCAATGTATTTCAAATGTAAGCTTCTTTGAGTGAAATAAACTATGATTATTCTCAATCTTCAAGAACATTTGTTGTCTTGAGTTATATTGTGTGATTGTCTTCCATTCAAAGAATGGAGTAAATACTTTTCATGAGTATGATGACATTCTTGTGTTTTCAAATGGATTAATAAGTATGATCAAATGCTACTGCTTAAATGACTATGTTATTACAAGTTAGTAGCATTCAAAGGTTTTCAAAGAATGTTTATGACGCAACAACTTAGATAATCATTTATGTGACTCTATTGCCCTCTCTTTGGTACTGGTCATTATTTTCCAAATTCTAGTTCTATTGGTTCTAAATCATATTCAAAGTTATTTGCTTTCTGGATTAGGAGTGGGAGTAGTGTAGAAATCCCCCTTCGCTCAATGAAGTTCATAGATGCATAGAAAATAATGTTAAAGCCATAACCAGGAGTTAATACATCTTTCCTTGGTATATTTTCATTGAGATGATTTGTTGTAGCATGTAATGTCAAGAGTAGTTGAAGCTGAAAGTTATTAGGACATTGCATAGGTTCACTTGCCTTGGTCTTGCAAGACAAAGTGTAGGAGATCTAAGTCATTGTGATTGAGTCTTGTTCATTGGCCAAATCCTTTTCTAGGTCTGATCATGAGTTATTGGAAATTTCTCTATAAATTAGACCTACTGATTTGGGAATGAAAAATGTACATGATTGGAAGAGCACTACTAGTGGAGCATTCTTTTTTTGTAAGAAAGTAGTTTCATGGGCAAGTAAGAAACAAGATTCAATATTGTTATCTACTACTGAAGCTGAGTACATTGTTGCTACTAGTATTTGCACTCAAATAGTTTAGATGAAGCAGATATTGAAAGATATAAGAGTTGTCTATGATGAGCCTACTGTCATTTACTGTGATAATTCTAATGCTATCAACATTTCAAAGAATCCAGTGAAACATTCAAAGACTAATCATGTGTCAATCAAATATCATTACATGAAAGAGAAAAATGGTGAAGAGAAGGTGAAGCTAGAGTATGTATCTACAAAGGCATAAATTGTTGATATTTTTACTAAACCTTTTATTGTAGATACATTTGTCTATTTGAGAGACAAGCTAGGGGTATATACCCCTTCTGATGAGAACTACTTGCATTAAGCTACATCAATCAGGTAGATTTCACAGCCTTATCTTTTTGTCTAGATTAGTGAGTTGGTGTTGCTCCTTTGGTGGAGTAATCTATAGATCTAGTTATATGTTTAAGAGGGAGAGACTCCTAAGATTCATGTTTCTAGTATGGGGAGAGAGATTTATTTTTCAAGGGGAGAGTAAGTTTGATTATCTATTTTAGAGATCTTTGGAAATGTTTTCAAAGGTGAAGAGAGATCATGTGAAAAATTGCTTTATCTGTCTTGATCTTAGGGGGAGTTTGTTGGAGATATCTTCTTTCTTTGCATTGATTATTTTTCATATTCATATGTTGCCATCAATACTAAAGGGGGATATTGTTGGATATTGGTGATCATTGTTTCTTCTAGGATATGTTGTTTTCATTAATTTCAACATATTCCTATGATTTGCTTTGGGGTGTGAAGATTGGGAAGATCTTATGATCCAGTTTACAATGTTGTTTTGTTGATCACTATTTTACAGAGCTTGGGTTTTCCTTCAGTATATTTTGGTGTGATTAGATCTTGTGCTAATATTTTGGGATATTGTTTAGAATGGTGTTGTGTATCTTCATTTATTATGGTTCATTATTTGGTGCTCGGCAAGTTATCTTTCTTCATGACAATTACTGATTGGTTGTGTTCTTGAGCTTTCAGACTTGGATCAATGAAGATTTGATATGTGGTGTTGGTGCAGCTGTTCCTGATGATTCTAAATTACTTGCTAGTGTTTTCTAGTTGTGTCCTATTTATTTTTATGATACACATTGATCGTTGTGCGAGTTTTTGGTAGTTTCTATAAACTAGTGATGATTTTCCATTATGTGACTTTTCTGGTGGTTTAGTGTGTTGTGGTTGATATTGGCATGATTTTCGATGTAGTTGAGAATTTGGGAATTTGAACTAGGTCCATGTTATGTCGTGTAAATCATTATATCGGTCTAGTGGTGGATCTTTGTATCATGTGATGTAATTTTGTAATTATGAGTTGAGGGTTAGGGTTTAGTCGATCTTGTTGTCAAGGTTGATGATTTGTATAAATAGGTGATGATTGTCATGTAGTTTGTGTGTAGAGGTTATCTTTGTATTATCAAAGAGTGGCATATGTGCAAGAAAGTGACTTATCCTTTGGTTTTCAGATTGAGGTGAGATTGGTTTTTCAAGGCATACAATTGTGCTTAACCAAAACTATCATCAAGCATTTGTAGATGCTATTATATAGTTCATTCCTTCTAGATTGTAGTCCGAACCTTTTTGTAAGTCAATGAGACTTTGCTAAGGGTTTTATCCTTCTGGGCCATTATATTTTGAGGAGTGAGCTCTAGGGAGTGTGCCTGAATGCCCGTGCATTCCCCATTGTAATATTTACACATACTACTATAGACTGTGGGTAGGTTCTCATCGTGGTTTTTCCCTTAACAAGGTTTTCCATGTCAAAATCTTGGTGTTGTGTGTTATGCTTTCAATTCTATTATCTTTGTTGTTACTACAGTTTATCACATCTATTTTTGTGATTAAGTTTGAAGATCTAGTAAAGACTGATTCACCCCCCTCTCAGTCTTCTTTCTTTGTTGTTGCTAATAGTATGGGCTTGTACAATTATGAATGTTCGACTCATTGGATTTTTCTCTAATTAAGCTCCCAATTTCTACAAAGAGTGAATTGGGTAAGTGTGCAAATATGTGGGACCAAAAAGATGCCAAAAACATTTTTGGCCCCCATCAAGCATGTATGCCCTATTTGGTGTGCGCCAAATAGGTTTGGTCATGCCAAATATTTTTGGCATGTGCCAAATATATCAAGCACCAAATAAGGCATGCACCATATAGTGTTGCATTTTGACAAGTGCATTTTTATTTTGGAAAGCATAATTTGTCATTCCCTTTCACTCTTTGTCTCAGAATATGTAGATAAAATATAATATTTAAGTATAAGTGATATTATACTTTACGTTATATTTTATGTATATATTGGTAAGATGTTTGAGAGTGGTTTTATATCTCTAGGAGTTATGATGCAAATTATAGTTTTTAGAGTATTCATACAAATTGCAGGTAGTCAAATTTCAGTAATCAACATTCTCGTATCAACAATCTCTCTCTAGTCTCTCCCTCTCCTTCCTTGCATTCCCCCTTTCTCTCTCTCTCTCTCTCTCTCTCTCTGTCTCTCTCTCTTTCTCTTTCTTGTGTTTCTCCTTCTCTTTTCCTCCCCCCCTCTCTTGCACTTGGGCTTTATCTCTCTCTAGTCTCTCTCTCAACCCCCACCTTTCACCCTTTCTCTCTTTCTCCCTCTCTTTCTCTCTCCATCTCTTCACCTCTCTCTCTCCCTTTGTATGGTTGATGGAAGGAAAAGAAAATACAAGGGAGAGAGTGGGAGAGACTAGAGAGAAAGTGAGAGAGATGGAGGGAGGAAGGGAGTGGTTGATGGAAAGAAAGGAAAATACCAAGGATGGAGATATCTTAAGTGAGTGACAAAGAGAGAGAAGGGGGAAGGAATGGTTGAAGGGGAGACCAAAGAGAGAGATCATGTGGGATAAATGGAGGGAGGAAGGGAGAGATTGATGGAAAAAGAGGGCTATATCAGGGAGAGACAGAGGAAGAGTTGGAAAGAGAGGGAGAAATTAGAGTGAGAGAGATTAAGTGAGAGAGGGAGGGAGGGGTCCAGGAAAAGAGATAGACCAAGTGAGATAGATGGAGTGATGGAGGTAGGGGTTGATGAAAAGAGAGGGAGATAACTAAGAGAGAGAGAGAGAGTGAGAGAGAGATAAAGGAAGCGGGGTTCATAAAAAGAGGGAGAGACCAAAGAGAGATCCCAAGTAAGAGAGAGGGAGGGAGGAAGGTGGGGTTTGAGGGAGGGAGGGGTGTAGAGAGAGAGAGAGAAAAATGGGTTAAGGGAGAGACCTAAGTGAGAGAGAGAGAGATAATGTGGGAGAGATGGAAGGAGGAAGGGGTTGATGGAAATAGAGGAATATATCAAGGAGAGAGGGAGGAAGGAATGAAAAGAGAGGGATAGATCATTGGGGGAGAGAGAGAGATTAAGTGAGATAGGGAGGGAGGGGTTGAGGCAAAGAGAGAGCCCAAGTGAGAGAGATGGATGGAAGGAGGTAGGGGTTGATGAAATGAGAGGGAGAGACCTAAGAGAGAGAGGAGAGGAAGGGTGTTGATGAGAGAGAGAGGGGGGTTGGGAGGGAGAGAGGGGGATTGGGAGGGAAAGAGGGAAAGAGACTTGAGAGAGAAAGACAAAGGGATGGGGAGGGAGAGAGTGAAAGAATGGAGAGAATGGGAGGGATAGATAGAGATAGAGGGCGAAAGGTAGAAGGGCACTGGGAAGGAGAGAGGGAGAAAGTGTTATAGGAAAATAGAGAGAGAAATGAGAAAGAAAAAGAGTTAGAGGTAAAGACAGAGAGACTTGAGAGGGTAAGATATTTAGAAGGAAAGAGAGAGACTTGAGAGAGAAACAAAAATGGAGGGGGAGGAAGAGACTGGACAAAATGGGACAAAGACACCAGAGAGAGAGAGAGAGAGATGGGGTGGGAGAGAATGGACAAAATGGGACAGACACACCTGAGAGACAAAGAGAGAAAGACTAGGAGGGAGAGAGAAATAATGGGCTAGAGACACTTGAGGGGGAGAGTGAGAGAGAGGGAGTGGGGGAGACATAGATACCCTTAACAACACCGTATGACCCCTTAGGACAATATATGACCCTTGAGGACACCATATGACCCCTTTTAACATCAAAGTACATGACATGACCCCTTATGATGCCATATGACCCCTTAGGAAAATATAATATCTTAAGGGGTCATATGGTGTTCTAATACACATGTGGGATTACGACCCCATATGACAGTTAATGACACCATATGGCCCCTTAGGACACCATATGATCCCTTAGGAGCATATGATGTCCATATGGTGTCCTAGGGTGTCATATGGTGTTGTAACACATGAGTGGCCCCTTAGGACCCCATATGACCCCTAACGACACCATGTGAGCCCACGAGACACCATATGACCCCTTATGACACCATATGACCCCTTAGGAAAAAAAGATGTCCAAAGGGGTCATATGGTGTCGTAAGGGGTCATATGGTGTTCAAACACATGAGTGGGCCGTTAGGAGCCCATATGACCTCTATAGACACCATATGACCCTTTAGGATCATATGATGTCCATATGGTGTCCTAAGGGGTCATATGGCATTCTGACACATCTATGGCATTTGACCAATGACAACACCATGTGACCCCTTTAGAAACCATATGACCCCTTATGACACCATATGACCCCTTATGACACTAGATGACCCCTTAGGACAATATGATGTCCTAATAGGTCATATGGTGTCCTAAGGGGTCATATCCTAAGGAGTTAAATGGTGTTAGAACACATGTGTGGGCACTCATGACCCCATATGACCCCTTAGGACACCATATGACCCTTGAGCACACCATATGACCTATTTTAACATCCTAGTACATGACTATTATTATGACGATATGGTAACTACTAAGCACAGGGATGAATCAGTAGTTAAATAATTCTGCAATACTTCAAAAAATCAATACTGGTAACTAGTCAAACATTCCTTTAAATTGATTTACCAAACCATTCATTTAAGTTTTCATCAATATGCAACCAAAGTAAAGATATCAAATGCACATATCAATAATGCATCACCATATGAACACATAGATTTTTCACGTGGAAACCCAAAAGGGAAAAACTATGATGGGAATTAGCACCCACGAAATATTTGTACTCTTTCAAAATGCTCCCGATTAGGAGCTTTACAGTATGCTCAGTTAAGAGAAGACCCTATTAGGAGTCACCCAGTGAAGGGATTTTGCCTCAACCCTATTATGAGCTTTAACCTGTTAGAAGTAACCTTGCTAGAGAATTTTAAACTCAAGTTATTGAGCCACCCAGTGAAAGGATTTACAATATCAGACCTATTAGGAGCTACCCAGTTAAGGGATTTTAAACTGTTGTAACTATTAGGGAACAATAGGGAAAATGATCTAATACGCCACTTCCTTGCTTGCTAGTATAGATCCTTTTCAACTCAAGTTTTCTACACGCATGTAGACTTTTCAATCTAGTTTGAGACACTCTTCTTCTCATACCACTGACACTAAATCTCTTCTCAAACTATCCCTAAATACACTATTCAACTAGGTCGGTTACATAACCCTAATGACATTCAAAATATATTGAATTTACATCAAGCATGGAAAAACAATCCACCAAAATACATTATAGATCATTACAAAAAATTTCTAGACAATTTCCATAGTTGAATCATCACCGCACATCACCGCATATTGATTTGATAAGCAAGCAAACCCTTGTCACATTTTGCTAAGCACTTTGTTGTTTCCCGAGAAATCCAATCCTTGTACGCACTCAAACACCATCTTATCATTACAAACAAATTCTGACACATTATCACTAATTTATGAACATGATAATATCCACCACCAAACCATAAATCGTTACTGGTTAAAGATCTATCACCCATATACATTCTTCTTCACATAGTTTATGACAGCCAATCATAACTCACTCAATATATCAAATCTACTGATGTGGTTTGAATCACATACTCATTCCAATGTAATAAACATATGTTCCAAACCGCAACACCTAACTCCTCACCAATCATCCATACTAGTATCTTGATCATCGCTTTGTTCCTGCTTATCGGTTTATAGCAACTTAGTAGTTTTCTATCTAATTCATTCCACTTACCGGTTAGGCTTTACCAGTAGGTCTATATGACTTAGATGACTCAACAAACATAGTTTTCATCAATGACAACACAAATAGAGTCATCAAACAACCTACAACTATATCACCATCTTCTAGCCAACAAGCTCCATCAACTTTACTGGTTATGTCAACAATACTTCACCGATCATCTTCTCATCTCATAATCATCTACATATTCCAATAATCTCCCCATTATTGTCTTCATTAGTTATGCCAACAATATGCTAATAATCTCCCCATTTGGCATTGATGGAAACACCAAGATAGAAACACCAAAAGCTCATCATGCAAAACTGGAACACTAGTTGTTATGACTATTGTACTTGTTATTCTCCTCCTTGAATTTTATTCTCCCCTTTTGACAACAATATGAAGGTGCAAAGTATCAAAGTCATCTTCTGCTACTATGTTTTTCTCATCTTTTGGTATTGATTTCTCTATCTCTGATGCTCCCCTTAAATCCTTCCAATACACGTCTCATCCATATTACTTGAGTATAGTTCATAGAAGCAGCCACATACTCTGCTTCTGTTGTAGACTAAGAAATGCAACTTTGTTTCTTACTATTCTAGGATACTAGTCTTCCACCTAGAAAGAATGTGCCACTGGTTGTTCTCTTCGGGTCATCTATATTACCTGCCCAATTAGCATCTATGAACAACTTCAAAGAGAATCTTCCTTTGTATGGATACCATAATCCATAGTCAATGGTTCCTCTAAGATACATGAAAATTCTCTTAACTGCCACCAAATGAGTCTCTTTAGGACTTTTCTGAAATCTTGGCACTATACCAACTGCATGATCAATATCCGGTCTACTATGAACAACATGGTTTAGTTTTCCAATCATTGATCTATACTCTATTTTATCCACTGGATCTGAACCATCTTCCTTTGATAATTTGCAACCAATAACCATAGGGGTTCCAACTGGTTTATAGTCTTCCATTCCAAAGGTTTTCAATACCTCCTTCACATATTTGGGTTGATTGATAAAGATACCACCTTTCATCTATTGGACCTGTAAACCATGAAAATTTTGATTTCACCTATCAAAGACATTTCATACTCCTTCATTTCTTCTGCAAAATTTAAACTCATGTCATCATCTCCTCCAAATATGATATCATCCACAAATACTTTTGCAATCAATAACTTGTCTCCATCTATCTTCAAGTAAATATTGTTTTCCTCATTGGTTATTTGGAATCCAATCTTTATCAGGTGTGAATGGAGTCTTTCAAACCATGCCCTTGGAGATTGCTTTAATCCATATAAAGTTTTATGCAATTTGCACACCACGTCCTTGTCTTTAGTCAATGCAAACCAATCCAGTTGTTCAATGTAAACCCCTTCTTCTAAAATTCCATTAAAAAATACAGACTTCACATCCATTTGGTAAACCTTGAATCCTTTAAATGTTGCAAATGTAAGTACCATTCTTACTCCTTCAAGTCTAGCAACTAGTGCAAAGTTTTCTCCATAATATTCACCTTCTTCTTGTGCATATCCTTTGCAAACTAGTCTAGCCTTTTTCCTAACCACTTCACCATCTTCATTCAATTTATTTCTAAACACCCACTTAGTACCAATCACATTCTTGTCAAATGGTCTGGGGACAAGTGACCAAGTGTTGTTCTTCTCTATTTGATCAAGCTCTTCATTCATAGCCTTTATCCAATCATCATCCATGAGAGCTTCCCTCACTGTCTTAGGTTCCATTGTGGAAATCAGACAAGCGCTTTCTTTGATCTTTCTTCATATTTATACTCCAACATTCTTGTCTCCAATAATCTGATCTATAGAGTGATTCAATTTTACATACCTACGTATAATCGGTTCCAGTATAGAAGTTTCTTCTTTTTCTTGTTCTTCATCTTCTACCTGTTGAGCATTATCCTCCACATTGTTATGCTTAGCATCATTCTAAACTTTTTGTTCAATGATCACTATTTTCTATTCATCTACTGCATCATACTTGCTGGTATCATCAAATTTAGCAGAATAATCATCAACTTTTACATTAATGTTTTCCACAATGTTCTTGGTTCTTTTCTTAAAGCACTTGAATGCTTTTCTCTTAGTTGAGTAACCAAGGAATATTCCTTCATCACTTTTAGGATCAAAATTACATGTATACTCATCTCTCTTTATGTAACACTTGCTGCCAAAAAAATTGAAAAAGATAACATTAGGAGTATGACCATACCGTAATTCATATGGTATCTTGTCACTAAAATTCTTGACCAATACCCGATTCAATGTGTATAGTGCAATGTTGACTACTTCTCTCTAAAATATTTTAGGTACATCTCCTTGTATCAACATTGTTCTAGCTACTTCAAGTATGGTCCAGTTCCTCCTTTCTGCAATCCCATTCTATTGTGGTGTCCTTGGTGTAGATAGTTGTCCCTTGATTCCATTCTCATCATAGTACTTCACAAATCCAGCTGATGTGAATTCTCCACCCCGGTCAGATCTCAAGCACTTTAGGTTCTTACCAGTTTCCTTCTCCACTAAGCATTTAAATGCCTTAAACTTGCTGAAAGCTTCAGAATTTTCCTTGAATAATGTAACCCACATCATTCTTGAATGATCATTAGTAAATATCATGAAATACTTGTCACCTTGAAAACTCCTAGTCCTCATAGGACCACATTAATCAGTGTGCACCAAATCTAAAATATTCTGAAAAGAAAATGAATTGCTCTTAAAAGAGGAAGTAGTCATGTTACCCAACTGACATTCTTTACACATCACATTTTCTGGTTTGAATAGTTGTGGCATAACTCTAACCATACTTGACTTTCTGACCTTAACTAAATTATTAAAATTCACATGACAAAATCTTCTATGCCATAACCAACTGTCCTCAACTTTTGCAACCAAACAATTGTTAACATTAGTATTCAGATTAAATAAGTTACCTTTTGCTTGTTTACCAGTAGCAATCAGTTCTCCTTTACTTCCTAAAATCCTGCACACTCCATTCATGAATTCAAGATGATAACCTTTATCATTTAGCTGACCAAAAATCAACAAGTTATGCTTCAATCCTTCAACCCAATATACATCATTAGCATTACTTTTACCATTTAAAGAAATCTATGTTGGCAAATGCACTCCAATGAGACATTGTAGGTGATTGAAGGTTTTTTCATTGATGGCAACCATACAATCCTATGACACTGGCACTAGCAAAGTTAGACTCTAAACCGACACTTAGATCACTGGCACCGGCAATGAAAGGAAGCATACCGACACACAGAGCTGACAAGAATTTTGTTGTTAATACATTTTGTTAATTATTGTAAAATCATTGTAAGTCAACTTGGAAAGTTGTAAAATGACTCCTATATATAAGAGAGTTCATTAAATGAATAATGGAAGGATGAAGGAATGTAATTAGGCGAAATAAGGCAGACCTATTATGTGAATTATAAGTTAAGGGTTTATGTATGAAGCAGAGCTATAAACCGGTACTAGATCTAGCATAGTAGATGCTATTTTGAAGTAGTACAAGACATTAGATCCGTATAATCCATTTTATATTTGAGTAGTGAGCTCTAGGCACTTGGCCTTCCTGCATGTGTAGGCCCCTATTGTAGCAGTAATATTCTCTTATTGGCTAGTAAGTGAATATTGTGGGTTACAAATCCCACTGAGGTTTTTCCCACACCGGGTTTCCTCGTTAAACTACTATGTTATGGTGTGTTTTCATGTGGTTGCTTTTATATCTATTTATTGCATTAATTTTTGTTCACCGGTATACAATATTAATGTGCTCTACATGTTTTAAGTCATGAAAATCTATTAACTAGTAAGATACTGATTCACCACCCCCCCCCCCCCCCCCCAACTCTCAGTATCTTTGGGAATCCTAACAATTGGTATTAGAGCTTGGTCCTCTATTTTCAGAAGCCTAACAACTTGAGGAAGATCTTGACACCAATAGAGATGGATAACTTGATGAAGCAATTGGAGACAACTCTTTCAGACTATGATATAGAAAAATTGAAGAATATCAAACTTGAAGATGATCTAAAGGCTACACAGGATATTATTCAAGCACTTCAAGAAAATCTTACCATTGCAAGAAATAAGAGAAGAGAACTTTGTGAGAAAATGCAAAATGAGAATGATGAAAAAGAAACTCTTGGTGATCTAATGAGCAAGCTAAAACTTGAAAACATTACTACAAAGAATGAAATGCAGGATATGACTATGAGATTTTGTAAAGAAATTGAAGATAGGAAGAAAAATGAAGAAGAATTGACTAGAAGACTGAATGATGCTGAAAATACAAATACAAGACTTAGCCATGAAAATGATTTGTTAAAGACAGATCTCATGCATACACAAAATGACTCAAAAGAACTCATGAGACAGAAATAAATCTTGGAAAGAGAACTAGCTGCTGCAAATCAACACAAGGAGAAATTCAAGAAAAGCTCAGAATAACTTGGTGACATGCTGAAGAATTAGAAACCTAATGGTGACACAAATGGTCTTGGCTTTGAAGTTGGTGAATGCTCCGGTACTGCAAACACACATGATCATAGCAAATCGGTAAGACAACCTAATGCTTACAAATTCAATGGCAAATGCTTTAACTATAATAAGCATGGTCATAGAGCAAATTAGTGTAGATCTAGAAATTATCAGAATACCAACACACCCACCGATCAATGCTGAAAATGCAACAAAGTTGGTCATAACTTTGAAAATTGCAGAATGAATGTAGGATGTTATGTTTGTGGAAGATTTGGACACTTATCTAACCGATGCAGAACACAAACTGGCATAGGATATGGGAAAGCTATTCAGAGAAACAATGTGACTTGTTATGCCTATAACAAAATTGGACATATTGCAAAATTTTGTAGAAGTAAGACACCACCGGCAAGTAATAATGGTCCTAGTTTGAAGGGTAAAAAAAAGGTTGAAGAAGTTAAGCAAGAATTCTCAAAACAATGGATCAGGAAATTAGAACAAAATTTTGATAGGAATACTCCTCCACTGGTAGCATAGAGTGACACTCCACCAATAGGAGACTCTTCATCAAACTGAAGAAAATTCCTTTGATGGTTTAGCAACATAATGTGAAATATGCTATTATTCCCTCAGTTAATGGTGAGAAGTTGAAATTATTTCTATACCGGTAGATGTGTTAAGTGACTACTTAACCGGCAAGCATTAAATGTGGTGGTTGGCAAATTATCATTATAAATCAGTGTTTTTGGCTCCAATTTCATTTCACCAAGAATTCAAACATTTGACAAGCATGAAAACTCCCGAGTAAAGGCATTTTGAGCAAAGAAGCAAAGAAACTCAACAATCAATCATTCCTAAGGCAAAAAAAGGTATTTATAATCATGGCATCCTCCTCTATACCTGAATTCATAGAAAACCCTACTGTAGTGGAAGTAATCAAGCACCCTAGGCCCGTATTTCAGTTAGTTCCTAAGATAGCAAAGAAGGATGATAATGTTGGTGCATTTTCACAAATTCCCAAAGGAGTAGTTTTTACAGAAGACCCTAGAATGTACATTCATTGTCATATAGAAGAATTAGGTGATGAAGAAATCAAGAACATGTACAAGACTGTCATATGTGATAACTCCAGTAATGTGAAACCTGAACATAAAATTGTTGAAACCCTAGGATTCACTGAAATCCTCAGTATTCTAGATTTTCCCAAGGAAGTTATTAGGATAGTATTGAGCAGGGTACATGGTGCATTCTTTTGGCTAGATTCTGTTCATAAAATTACCAAAGAAGCAGTAAAGGTTGTAACAGGGTTACCCTCAACTGGCAACTGACCTGACAAAATAAAGAAAGTCTCAAATGACCTGGTAACAAACCTAATAGGTGCAACATCCAACAAAAGGTCTTTAAGGGTGAATGATGTAACTGACATAAATGTGAGATTCATTAGCATGATTCTAGGTTACAAAAAAACTCATGCAAATAGACTAAATTCAGTTTCCAACTTATGCATAAAGAGTGCTCATGATATGGTTAAAGATAATGTGAAAATTGATGTATATGAATGGTTAAAGGATGAACTTATTGACAATTTGGGAAAGATAAAGAAAGACAAAAAGGGAACATTCAGATTTGGAAACCTACTTGTTTGTCTAATGCTGCACATAACCAAACAAGTACCCAGTATAGGTAACAAGAACCTTGGATATGACATACCGGTAGGGAAACAGTTATCTGACTTATTGAACAATATGGATGAAAACAAAGAAAAGAATATCAATGAATATTTTCAAGCATTAAAAACTCAGATGAATGCTAGAATAAGGCTATCTCAAGCAATTGTTGACAAGTATCAAAAGGAGATATGCTTTGTGATAAAGAAAGATGAAATTTGGATGGAAGTAGTTGTCCCTAGAACTGTTTGGGTCACAGAGATGGGATATGAAGTTGATGAAAATATAATTGAAATATATGCAAAAGCTCTTCTGGAAGCACCAAAGGAACCTAAGGAAAAGATATTTGGTAGTGCTGAAACTATTGAGAGTCAAATCCAATCAAAGAAAAGAGTAAAGAAGGTAGAATCAACAGTGAGAAGAGGTACCCAGTAGGCTAAAGCATTAAAAGAAATGTACTCAAACAAACCAGTATCACTGAAGATGAGTTAGAAGCTCTACAGCTAGAAACTCACCTTTCACTGGTAGCAACTTCTTCAGAGAGTGAAATGCCAGCTACATTCAAAAGAGTTGTGAGAAAAAGAGAACCTCCACCGGTATCCACACCTTTGCCTAGAAGAACCAGACAAATAAAATAGGCAGTAAGGCCATCAGCTAAGAAGATAACTCCTAAGAAGAGGAAGGTAACACCAAAGAAGAAGACTCAACAAAACATTGCCCCAATTGACAAACTCTTAGAAGAAATAACAAAAGATGGAAAGCTTAAGAACATCAACAAAATATATGATACATTGAGAGAATTGAAAATAGTGTAATTCTACACTTAGATATTTATAAGAAATTTTTATTGGAAGTTGTTGATGATATACCAACAAAACTATATAGGAGACTTGAAGCAAGAACGCAAGCTGTTGTAGAGCTTGACAAGAAAATAAAAGTTGAAAAACTACTTGTTGTTTATCCTGTCAACTCACCAAAGGAGATAGATGATTTAATTATAGAGGCTAACTGGTCAGTGTTCTCCACTGCACACCAGCATGTAGCACTTATGGTTGGTAGAGTGAATAAGGTTACTAAGGAAACTGCAAATGCATGGGATATATTCCTAGTAGAAAAAGAAAAATAGGAAGAATATAGGAATCCCAAACCCATTAAAGTGTATCAGAAAGATAAGGACAAAGGCAAAGGAAAGGTTGGTGGACCACCCAGCATAAGAATAACAGATAATCTACCCCCACCGCCTCTGGTTGCTCCACCGATAGCTACAAATGAAGATCATCCGGCAAGTGAGAGTATGGATATACCACAGGAGGACACCAATCCCAATTATGAGGTATTATACATAGTCGACATTGATACTCAGAAAGTAAACATTGTGGTAGATAAGGACACTACTAGAAAAATAGATATGGCTAGTAAGCCACCAGTAATAGACAACACAGAAGGTAAACCAGCAGATGGTACCACTGAGCAACAAGTAGAGCAACAAGCTCCATCACAGCAACAATAGGTTCATATAGAATTAGTACCACCGGTAACAACTGAGCAAGCCAAATCTATGCTTAAGGAAATGGAAACACAAACTGACCTACCCGAGGTCACTGCAAGCAAAGAGATTGTGAAAACTGTTGGACAAACTTCCAATACACTAATGGGAGAATACAAATCAACAAATGTGACTGAAGTTCTTTTGGATTCTATAAAGAAAATCACAGAATGTAGTTCACAAGCATACAAGACTATCGATGATACCATTCCAATTTTAAAAATGATAGCTCCAAAATGTAATGTAGATAATAAAGATTCTTTGAGTCAACTTGACACTTTGTCTAAGTATATTACTAAAAACATTGTGATAGTTGAACAAATAAAAGAGGAAGCATTCAATGAAAGGTTAGAGAAAGAAAAACACAAATTCTTTGAGGATGAAATAAAGAAGTGTACAAGACAGTTTGACACACTTCTACCGAAACTATGTAGTACATTAAAGGAATTCAAGACTTTGTACAGAGACACTTGTAAGACAAACTTTTTGATAGTTGACATAGACAGGAAAATGAGCAAGATACAGGAGGAAATTAATCAGGTAGCTAACAATTTTATTAATTCATCTGATTCATTATCAATTTTTGAGCAAAAGATAATAGGTTTTGAGGAAGAGTTACTAAAGCTAGAAAGAGAAAAGGAGAAAATAAAAAGCAAGGCTAAGGATTTGAAATGGAGATTAAGTCCAAAGTTGGACTACCTAGCATGTTTAAGGAAAGAAATATCTGATGCATTAGTTCAAGGATAGAAAACACCGGCAGAGCAACTAAAACACCTCACCAGTACAGTTCAAAGAATAGAGGCAGCAATAAAAGACACTAAAAAGTTTCTTGAAAGCCTAAATTTGGTTTTGGCAGATCTTTTTCAAATTGTAACCAACCAGCTACAAGGGTAAGGTAGGAAACCACACTCTATTGACATCTTGACAACCTTTGTCATTGATGCCAAATGGGGAATAGTGGAATGAGAAAAATGCAGAGAACATCAGCTCAGGCGGAGCACATATTTTCACATGCTCAAGGGGAGCACATATTTTCACATATTTTTGGTAACACATTTTTGGTAAGACACTTTTGGCAGATTCTATTTTTGGATAACACATTTTTCTCATGAGTGTTGCCATCAATGCCAAAGGGGGAGATTGTTGGCAAATGCACTCCAATGAGACATTGTAGGTGATTGAAGGTTTTGTCATTGATGGCAACCTTACAATCATATGACACCAGCAAGGCAATCCACCGACACTAGCAAAGTCAGACTCTACACTGGCACTCAGACCACCAGTACTGGCAGTGAAAGGAAGCATACCGGTACACAGAGCCGACAGGAATTTTGTTGTTAATACATTTTGTTAATTATTGTAAAATCATTGTAAGCCGGCTTGGCAAGTTGTAAAATGACTCCTATACATAAGAGAGTTCATTAAATGAATAATGGAAGGATAAAGGAATGTAATTAGGCGAAATAAGGCAGACCTATTATGTGAATTATAGGTTAAGGGTTTATGTATGAAGCAGAGCTATAAACCGGTACTAGATCTGGCATAGTAGATGCTATTTTGAAGCAATACAAGACATTGGATTCATATAATCCATTTTGTAAGTTAGTGAGACTTCCCATTTTGTATTTGAGTAGTGAGCTCTAGGCACTTGGCCTTCCTACATGTGCAGGCCCCTATTGTAGCAGTAATATTCTCTTATTGGCCAGTAAGTGAATATTGTGGGTCACAAATCCCACCGAGGTTTTTCCCACACCGGGTTTCCTCATTAAACTACTATGTTATGGTGTGTTTTCATGTGGTTGCTTTTATATCTATTTATTGCATTACTTTCTATTCACCGGCATACAGTATTAATGTGATCTACATGTTTTAAGTCATGAAAATCTATAAACAACTATCAATGACCCACTCATCACTGATGTCAAGATGAGATACTAAAGCTTTCTTGTCAAAAATATCTTCTTTAACTTCTACAAAAACAATCTCCTCATTGTCTTCATCCTTTGATTCCTCATCGGTAACACCCTCATCTACTACAACAGAACATTGTTTCTTACCTTTTCCCTTAAACCTTATGAATTTTTCCTTTTGATCACTCTTAGGACAATTAGTAGAAATATGTCCTATTTTTTTACATGAGAAACATTTAAGAGGAAGCTTGGCTTTGTACTTACAAGTGCCTCTAGGAAGTCTCTTTGCCAATAAAGCCTCAAAATCCATCAGGTTACTTTCATCACCCATTCCTTCATTACCACTGCCATGATGACTAGACCTATATACATCCTTTCCTTTTCTTATCGGTGCATTAGATACTGATGCTTTGAAAGAAGATTCTTCCTTAGGTACACAATTGTCAAATCTATTCAACTCAAAATTAGTAAGCTTTCCTATCAAACAATCAATTGTGACTTTATCTTTGCTGACTGACCTCAATTCCTGGATAGCAGATACTCTAATAACATAAGCAGATAGTAAGGTTTTAAGCATTTTACTTACCACTATGTCTTCTGCAATGGTTCCACCAACACTTTTTATTCCTCCAACTACTTATTTTATTCTTTGTCCATACTATGTGATGTTCTCTCCTTCCATCATCTTAATGTCATCAAACTTGCCTCTTAGGATTTCTTCTTTAACTTTTTGCACATGCTCATCTCCACCATAAATCAACTTCAACTTTTCCCAAACTTCATAAGAGATTTCTAAACCATGCACATCAATATAATCAGAATTAGAAAGCGTACTTACAATAGCCTCCAATGCTTGACTATTCTCCTATTACTCCTTGAGCTGATCTGGAGTCAGAGTACCAATAGGAGCTATGTACTTATTTTCCACATGCAACCAAAACTGTGTCCCCATTCCTTTGATGTAGATCTTCATTTTGTCACTCCATATTCTGTAGTTGTCCTTTGTGAGTTTAGGACCCTCCTTCTTCATCTCAGATCTTTACCTCAAGTGGTTAAGCTTCTGCAGAAAGAGGACCTAGTGCTCTAATACCAATTGTTATTATGAGTATCTCATAACTACTGAGAGGGGGGGGGGGTGAATCAGTAGTTAAACAATTCTGCAATACTTCAAAAAACCAGTACTGGTAACTACTCAAACAATCCTTTAAACTAATTTAATAAACCATTCATTTAAGTGTTCATCAATATGCAACCAAAGTAAAGATACCAAATGCAGACATCAATAATGCATCACCATATGAACACAGAGATTTATCACATGGAAACCCAAATGGGAAAAACCATGGTGGGAATTAGCACCCACAAAATATTTGCACTCTTTCGGAATGTGCCCAATTAAAGTCTTAGCCAGGTTAGGAGCTTTACAATATACTCGGTTAAGAGAAGACTCTATTAGGAGTCACCCAGTCAAGGGATTTTGCCTCAACCTTGTTAGGAGATCTACCCTGTTAGGAGTAACCTTGCTAGAGGATTTTAAACTCAATTTAATGAGCTACCCAGTGAAGGGATTTAAAATATTAGACCTATTAGGATTTACCCAATTAAGGGATTTCAAAATGCTGTAACTATTAGGGAATAACAAGGAAAATGATTCGATCATAACACTTCCTTGCTTGCTAGTACAAATCATTTTCAGCTCTACTCTACTCCACACATGTAGACTCTTCAATCTAGTTCAACACACTCTTCTTCTCTAACCACCCACACTAAATCTCTTCTCAAACTAGCCCTAAATACACTTTTCAACTTGGTTGGTTACATAACCCTAGCTACATTAAAAATACATTAAATTTACATCAAGCGTGGCAAAATAGTCCACCAAAATACATTACAGATCATCACAAAAAATTTCTAAACAATTTCCACCATTCAATGATCACTGCACATCACCGCACATCACTTTGATAAGCAATCAAACCCTTGTCACATTTTGCTAAGAACTTTATTGTTTCCTAAGAAATATGATCCTTGTACATGCTCAAACACCATCTTATCATTACACTCAGATTCTGACACATCATCACTAAGTTATGAACATCATAAGATCCACCCCCAAACTATAAATCATTACCGGTATACATTCTTCTTCACAGAGTTTATGACAGTCAATCATAACTTGCTCAATACATCAAATCTAATAATGTGGTTTCAATCATAGACTCATGCCAATGTCATAAACATATGTTCCAATCTGCAATACCTTACTTCTCACCAATCATCTATACCGACATCTTGATCATCACTCTGTTCCTACTTACTGGTTTACATCAACTTAGCAGTTTGTTGTCTAATTCACTCCACTTTTTGGTTAGGCTTTACTGGTAGGTCTATATGACTTATATGACTCAACAAACATCATTTCCATCAATGAAAACATAAATAAAGTCATCAAACAACTTACAACTATATAATCATCTTCTAGCCAACAATCTCCATCAACTTTACCGATTATGCATACAATAAATTTAGTAGTAATCTTTTCATCTCATAATCATCTCCATATGCCAATGATCTCCCCATCATTCTCTTCATCAGTTATGCAAATAACATGCCAATAGACATGACCCTTTAGGACAACATGATGTCATAATGGGTCATATGGTGTCCTAAGGGGTCATATGGTGTTCTAAGACATCTGTGAGCCCTTAGAACCCCATATGACCGCTTAGGACTATATGATGTCCATATAACGTTATAAGGGCTCATATGGTGTTCTAACAAATGTGTGGCCCCTTAGGACCCCATATGACCCCTATATGATGTCTAAATGGCTCATATGGTGTTCTAACACATGTGTTGTTGGCATTTTTGATGTTTATGTTGTGATTGTCATTGATGGACACACACTTGCATTGAGATCTCCTTTATATGTATGAGCTAGAGCTCAACCGGTATTTGTTCCAACCGGTATGGTGTATTATAGTCTTTAGACTATTGATGTTTTGTAGAATGTGTTTCTCAACTTGAAGCGACATGTCGACCCCAAGCGGTTCGTAGATCTCAAGCAGTATGAGGAAGAAAAGCAGCACAACACATTCTTACCAGTCTTCATTTTGTCAAACCGGCAACCGGTACTTTGTATGAACCGGTAATACTTTGTGATGAGTTACCAACCGACATTTTGTGATGAGTTATCATTCCACCGATTGTTTGATGGTACCGACACACTGACAGTGCTTCTTGAGTCATGTTACTGAGTATGTCTAGATTCATTGAACCTAGGAAATTGTAATGTAATCCTATTGGATCGACATGAAATCAGATTCCTTTAAAAGGACATCATGTCTAGGGTTTTAGGTTGTTGTTGTTGTTGTTGTTGTTGAGGGAAAGGGTTTATGTTGTGACTAGGTTTTAAGGTGATTGATGAGTTGTTAGAAGAGTGATCTTATCTGAGAAGATCAAGTTGTAACTGAGTGAGAGATAGAGAAGACTAAAGTAATGCTGGAATGCATTAGCTGTGAGCAATACTGGATTTAACCAAGTAGTTTGTGCTATTAGATAGATCAAACACTTGTTGATTTTTCACATCTTTGACAAGTCTGTAGCCCTTAACCGGGTAGGCCTCAAAGCCTTTGTAAAATCCTCTAACAAGGTGGTTCACACATGTGAATCGAAAATCCTCTAGCAAGGTAGTCTTTAATTGGACTTATCTCCTAATAGAGATTGAGATTCCTAACAAGATCTGTTCTGGTGAAGAACATTGTAAGACCTTAACCGGTCTGACCTTAACCAGTCTGACTTCTATTTTGCAGATAGTGACTTGTGAGTTCCATCTCACCGTGGTTTTTCCCAGTTGGGTTTCCATGTCAAATATCTTGTGTTATGGTTGTATTACTTTTGTGGGTGAATGCTTTATTTGCATTTTGGTTTGCATGTGTGGTAACCAGTTTGACTGTTAGACTACTTTACCAGTTTATCTTTAGACTGTGTAAGTGTTTTAGTGCAATAATTTTTGGCATACTAATTCACCCCCCCCCCCCTCTTAGTATTCATCAATTGGTATTAGAGCCTACCTTTCTATAAGTTTAACCACTTGGAAAGAGATATGGGGGAATACACCTTGAGGGAACTTACTCAATGGCTGACTCAGTTTGAGCAAGCCTATGATGATCTTATGGTTAAATACAAGGCATCTCAAGCAAAAGGAGAGAACATGCAGAGAAGCCGATGGAGCTATCTGGAAATAGTTCTAAAGATGAAGAAAATATGGAATCCATGATTGCAAAAGTAAATAACTTGAATGACTCAAATTGCAATTTGAGAAAGGAGTTGGAAGGATTGACTATCTGGATGTGTCAAGAGCTTAAGAACCAAAGAAAAATTGAAGACATAGTGAAAGAAAGAGATTGTGAGATCTCCGAGCTGAAAAAAGAGATGAGTGGCCTAAATGCTCAACTCCATGCAAGCAAGGTGGAAAAGGAAGACATGCAAGGAGAACTGAACACTGCTATCTCTGAGAATGAAAACCTGTTGGAAACAAATGCTGCTATTTCCAAAGAACTCTCTGAATCAAAAGAAATACTTGCTAAGTTCAGCAAAAGTATTGCCAAGCTAGAGCAAAAGCTTGAATTGACTAGACCGGTAAAGAATACCAATGGACTTGGTTTCTTTAGACATGAGGAAGGAGAATACTTAGGAACAAATGCTGAAGCATCAAAGAAGCAACCGGCTCTCAAAGGAAAAGGTAAGCAAAAATTCAAACATGTTTGCTTTAACTGTCTTAAAGAAGGACACACTACCAGTGTATGTAGGAGCAAAGCCTACAATAATTTTCCTTACTTTATTAACAAAGTACCTAGATCCGATAAGTTCAATAGTCATTGTTATGCATGCAACAAGTTTGGCATAGAGCATTTGAATGTGGGTCTATGATGAATAACACTGGAAGATATCCTCAAAGGACCCAAGGAATTGGTCCTGAACCTTTTGTGAACCGGAACCACAATTGATTTAATGTCTTCAATCATGAGTCAAGAAGCAGTGGCCATCAAACGGCAACTAGATGGAGAGAAAACTATTGGATTTGTCATGATCATGGTCACACTACTGTAACATGCAGAAGGAAGAATGGAATCATGAACAATGGACCGTGGAGAGCGTCTGGATTGGTTTTCTATCACTGCAACAAACTAGGTCACATTGTAAGTTTCTGTAGAAGCAGAAAGAGTATATCTGATGATATACCATTCACTTAGGAAGGAGAAATTAATGTTGAAACAGTTCAAGTGGACATGAACAAAATCTAGAGGAAAAAACCAACAATGTTGGAAGAGGAACCAGTTTCTACACCTAGTGTGGAAATATCAAAACCAGCCAACTAAGCTCCAAAAAGGCTTAGGGGGAGCAAACGGAAAGATATTTTGAAACCCCCAGTTTACACCAGAAAAAGACCTTAACTGGTGTGTGTTGCCTATCATTTGACAGAAGACCGAAAATGGTAAAAAGGCAAATTAAGGTTTTAACCCTAATAGAGGAGCATTAATGATGGTAGGTGAGAGACATGTATAAAAGCATATTTCAAATCACTTCTCACTATCTGTTTTCGAGCGAAGAAAAGGCGGTTTGAGTTGAGATTTCTAGGAATTAATAATCTTGAAGGAGATTCAAATTCAATTTACAAATGGTCAAGTGGAGTACACAAAGTGGTGATTTGGAAACCGAAGGAGTGTGGAGTGAAGGAGAATCAGGAAGCCCTAAGTTCATGTTTTAAAGGTATTTTTCATGTTCTTAAAATACTCTGCAATGGCTTCCACATCTCATACCAGTTCTAGCACATCCATTGAGTCCCTAAGTTCATGTTTTAAAGGTATTTTTCATGTTCTTAAAATACTCTGCAATGGCTTCCACATCTCATACCAGTTCTAGCACATCCATTGAGTCAGAAAGTTTCATTCAAAGGAAGTCCAAGTATAATGCCCTATTACAAGTTCCAGCTGGAGTAATAGTAGAAGAGGGAATCTCTGACTATATTGGTTGCAAAATTGAAGACCTAGGGTCTTTAGCTATTCACACACAGTTAGGTTTATTTTGAGACAAGGACAAGAAAATCAAACCAGAATTTAGTATCCTAGAGAAGAAGAAACTCCATAATGCAGTATACTTTGTAGAAGACTTTTTCAGAGGATCATATTAGGATCATTTTGAGCAGAGTCCATGGTGACAAGATGTACCTAGAAAGGACACATGATATCATGCCGCAGGCAATTCATGCAGTCACCTGTTTCTGCAACACAAGGGAAATGCCAGCCCTAAGAACGGTAAGAAAAATGGAAATGGCTAAGCTCACTGGTTCAACAAGCAACTCATGAGGTATGATAGTTAATCCTATCAAGGATGATCTAGTGAAGTACGCCTGCATGGTGATAGGCTACAGAACATTCTTAGCCAGTAGGATTAATTCTGTATCTACTGCAATGGTAAATGCCGCCTACTAGATGATTAAAGAGGATGCATCATTTGACCTATGCACTGGTATGCAAAGGCAACTCCTATCTAATCTGAAGTTGAATAAACAGGGTAATGCACTGAAATTCAAGTTCAAAAAACTATTGGTTGGGTTGTTCTTCTATTTCCAAGGCTACTTTCCTAGAGTAGGAGATGTCCAGTGGTCCCCTGACCAACCGGTAACCAAACAAATCAAGGAAATCATTCAAGCTATCAAAACCGGTTACCCTAATGTACTGAACAAGTATTTTGATGAGTTTAGAAGGAAGATGAGTCAAAGGGTGAGGATCTCAGGTGATATTGTTAAGAAATATGAAGATGACATCTGTTTCACCATCCAGGTGGACAAATGCTTAATGGAGGCTGTTAGGCTAGAATGGAAGAAGTGGAGCCAATGGGCTATGAGGTAATGAATGATATGCTAGAAGTGTATGCCTTAACCCTTATTGCCTCACCTCTTGATCCTAAGGCCAAGAGGACCAAAACCTATTTGGAGAGGATTGCACCGGTCAAGGAACCATCTGCCAAGAAAGGAAAAGAACTGGCAGCAAAGAAAGCAAAGGCAGTGCCTGTAGCATCGGCACCAGCTACTACTACAACTCCAAGAGTGACCAAGTGATCACCTGCAAAGAAGAAACCGGAAGTGGCACCGGCAAAAGTCTTTGAAAGAAAAAGGAAGACTAAGTCAAATGAACCAGACTCTAAAGAGACTAAGTCTGATGAAACGCCAAAGAAGGCTAGATAGACAAAGAAGATAAAGAAGAATGAACCGGCAATGTTTGCACCAGTAAATATTGATATCTCCTCATATAAACCTTTGACACATTATCAAAGGACAATAAAGAATATTAGGAGAAAATTACTTCATGATTTAATAGATTATTATTATGATTTCAATGATGAGAAGAAAGATGAAGTGTTATAGGAGATTATCATTTATTTGTGTAAAAATGATCAGTCGACATCAGAGATTAAATCTCAGACATTGGATTCATTATATAAAGCATTAGATAATAAATGGCACATTGCCATAGAAAAAGAATAGGAGATTAGGGAGAAAGTATTTGCACAATACCTTCCTGACCTCTCAAACTCAGAATTATTTGATGTTTTGGACTAAAATAAAGGACTCTTCTTCACAAGGAGAAGAAGACTCTGGCTGTTAGAGGGAAGAATTGCTGATGTTGAAAAAGACACTCATCAAAATATGAACCATGTTATTCAAGCTTACAAAGCACATATGGCCAACCTACAAGCAGAAAAAGAACCAGAAATATCCAAACCAGATGAAACATTTGATAGTGAAGGGAACCCGGTTGCTGAACCGGTTGACACTATTGATGTCAATGCCTTGGATATAGAAGATGTCACTCAGGACATACCTTCTAAAGGAATAGAACAGGGGCAACAAGCTGAATAGGGTAGTGAGCAAGCCAAGGACACACAGAAAGCGGCTAAGGAACAGGAAGAGAAAAAGAAGAGGGATGATGATGAGAAAAAGAGAAAAGAGGAAGAGAAGAGAAAAGAGGAAGAGGAGAAACGAAAAATTGAAGAGAAAAAGAAGCAAGAAGATGAGAGGAAAAAGAAAGAAGAAGAGGATAAGGAAGAAAAGAAGAAGAAGGAAGAGGAAAAGAAGAAGAAGGAAGAGGAGGATAAAGAAAAAGAAAAGTAGAAGGAAGAAGAAAAGAAGAATAAGAAAGAGGAAGAGAAAGAAAAGAAGAAGAAGGAAGAGGAAGAGAAAGAAAAGAAGAAGAAATAAGAGGAAGAGAAAGAAAAGAAGAAGAAGGAAGAGGAAGAGAAAGAAGAAGAGAAGAGAAAGGAAGCAGAGAAAAAGAAGAAGGAAGAAGAAGACAAGGCAACGGAAGTAATGAAGAGCACACAGATGGAGACTCTAAAGGCAACCGAGAGTCAAGCCAAACTGACTGATATCTCCAGTCCTATTGATCTCTAGTCTACAAGTGAGTCGGAGCTTATGCAGAGTATCAAGGTTGCTCAAGAATGCCTTGAAATCATTCGAAGGAAAAAGGAGGAAGATATAATTCAAGCAGCTATAGACACCCTTACCGGTTTGATCCCTGGTACCAATCTTCCTACCACTAAATCATCACTAGCAAAACTTAAACTACTATGTACTATAGTGGATGATCAGGTGCAGAACCTGGAACAAGCAGCTGAGGCAAATGTTAGGAAAGAGCATCAAAAATCTCTTAACATTGCTTTGGTAAAGAAGTTGAACGAGCTCCGGTCTAAACTTCTGAAAGACCAAAAGGATATAAGGAATGCTTTGGATGAGGGAAACTTGCTACTAAACAAAATCTATCAACCCCATCTATTCTGCGATGATGTGCTAGCTCAGAAGCAAAAGCTTCAAATGGACTTATAGTCGTACTTGAGCACATTTAAGCCTCCTTATGATTCCTTTGCAACTTATGGGAAAACCATTCACCGGTTTCAGATCCAGTCAGCCAAGATGGAGTAAGAGATCAGTACACAGTCTAGAGATTTGCAAGAGCTACAATTGGTTTTACTTCCACGTCTTCAAATTCTTCAGAAGTGTTTTCTGAACCTGGATGCCTTGATAGTTACACAAGAAATGAGCACGGTTGATGCCATGGAGGAATAGGCATCCCAGATGCAAACAAAGAAGGAAGTGGCAACCTCCCTACTTGAGTCCTAGTCTCTATCCATGAAACAATTTTTCCAGGACTATAAATCGGTTTTTGACAAGTATTATTCATTGTTGTCATAAACTTTTATTATTTAATATCAAATGGAAATAAGGTTATTCAGTGGTACTTTGTCATTGTTGGCAAAGGGGGAGAAGTATCTGGTGGTTTTAAAATCTTGGAGAAGAATAGGGAGAAGTATCTGGCAAGTATCTGGCATTAACTTTTTCATATCTGTTTTGATATATGCTATATGCTCTGATATCTCAATGTTTATGCTTTGTATGCAAAATTGCTATACATTGTATTGATTAAGGGATAGTGTATATGCTTAGGGGGAGCAATTTTGTTAATGGCATATTTTTTTGTTGTAAAACACTTAGACGTCAAAATTTTATTTTCCTAAGTGTTGCCATCAATGCCAAAGGGGGAGATTGTTGGCATTTTTGATGTTTATGTTGTGATTGTCATTGATGGACACACACTTGCATTGAGATCTCCTTTATATGTATGAGCTAGAGCTCAACTGGTATTTGTTCCAGCCCGTATGGTGTATTATAGTCTTTAGACTATTGATGTTTTGCAAAATGTGTTTCCCAGCCTGAAGCGGCATGTCAACCCCAAGCGGTTTGTAGATCTCAAGCAGTACGAGGAAGCAAAGAAGCACAACACATTCTTACCAGTCTTCATTTTGTCAAACTGGCAACCGGTACTTTGTATGAACCAGTAATACTCTGTGATGAGTTACCAACTGGCATTTTGTGATAAGTTATCATTCCACCAATTGTTTGACGGTGCCGACACACTGACGCTGCTTCTTGAGTCATGTTACTGAGTATGTCTAGATTCATTGAACCTAGGAAATTGTAATGTAATCCTATTGGACCGACATGAAATCAGATTCATTTAAAATGACATCATGTCTAGGGTTTTAGGTTATTGTTGTTGTTGTTGAGGGAAAAGGTTTATGTTGTGACTAGGGTTTAAGGTGATTGATGAGTTGTTAGAAGAGTGATCTTACCTAAGAAGATCAAGTTGTAACTGAGTGAGAGATAGAGAAGACTGAAGTAATGCTAGAATAGATTAGCAGTGAGCTATACTAGATCTAACCAAGCAGTTTGTGCTACAAGATAGATCAAACACTTGTTGATTACACACATTTTTGACAAGTCTGTAGCCCTTAACCGGGTAGGCCCAAAAGCCTTTATAAAATCCTCTAACAAGGTGGTTCACACATGTGAATCGAAAATCCTCTAGCAAGGTAGTCCTTGATCAGACTCATCTCCTAACAGAGATTGAGATTCCTAATAGGATCTGTTCTGGTGAAGAACATTGTAAGACCTTAACTGGTCTGGTTTCTATTCTGCAGATAGTGACTTGTGAGTTCCATCACACTGTGGTTTTTCCCAGTTAGGTTTCCATGTCAAATATCTTGTGTTATGGTTGTACTGCATTTGTGGCTGAATGCTTTATTTGCATTTTGGTTTGCATGCGTGTTAACTGGTCTGACTGTTAAACTACTTTACCAGTTTATCTTCACACTGTTTAAGCGTTTTAGTGCATTGATTTTTGGCATACTAATTCACCCCCCCCTCTTAGTATTCATCATGTGTGGGCCCTTAGGAGACCATATGACCCCTAATGACACCATATGAGTCCTATGGACACCATATGACCCCTTTTAACATCCTAGTACATGACATTACCCCTTATGACACCATATGACCCTTTAGAACAATATGATGTCCTAATAGGCTATATGATGTCCTAAGTGGTCCAATGTTGTCCTAAGGGGTCATATGGTGTTCTAACACATGTGTGGGATCTTAGGACCCCATATGACCCTTAAGACACCATATGAACCCTTTTAAAATCCTAGTACACGACATGACCCCTAATGACACCATATAACTCCTTAGGACCATGTGATGCCCATATGGTGTCGTAAGGGGTCATATGGTGTTCTAACACATGTGTGGCTCCTTAGGACACCTGATGACTCCTAACAATACCATGCAACCCCTTATGACACCATATAACCCCTTATGACAATATAATGTCCTAACAGGTCATATGGTGTCTTAAGGGGTCATATTGTGTCCTAAGGGGTCATATGGTGTTCTAACACATGGATGGCTCCTTAGTACTCGATATGAATCCTAACAACACTATATGACCCCTAAGGACACCATATGACCACTTAGGACAACATATGACCTTTTAGGACAATATGATGTCCTAATAGGTCTTATGGTGTCCTAAGGCATCATATGGTGTTAACACATGTGTGGGCCCTTAAGACCCCATATGACCCCTAATGACACCATGTGACCCCTTATGACACCATATTATCCCTTAGGACAATATGATGTCCTAATGGGTCATGTGGTGTCTTAAGGGGTCATATCGTGTCCTAAGGAGTCATATGGTGTTCTAACAAATGTTTGGACCCTTAGAAACTGATATGACCCCTAACAATAACATATCACCCCACAAAACACCATATGATCTCTTAGAACAATGTATGACCCGTTAGGACCATATGATGTCTAAATGGCTCATGTGGTGTTCTAACACATGTCTGGGCCCTTAGAACCCCATATGACCCCTAACGACACCATATGAGTCCTATGGACACCATATGACCCCTTTTAACATCGTAGTACATGACATGACCCCTTATGACATCATATGACCCTTTAGAACAATATGATGTCCTAATAGGCTATATGATGTCCTAAGGGGTCCAATGTTGTCCTAAGGGGTCATATGGTGTTCTAACACATGTGTGGAATCTTAAGATTGCATATGACCCTTAAGACACCATATGACCACTTGGGACACCATATGATCCCTAAGAACACCATATGAACCCTTTTAAAATCCTAATACACAACATGACCCCTTATGACACCATATAACTCCTCAAGACCATGTAATGCCCATATGGTGTCGTAAGGGGTCATATGGTGTTCTAACACATGTGTCACCCCTTAGGACACTTGATGACCCCGAACAATACCATCCAACCCCTTATGACACCATATAACCCGTTAGGACAATATAATGTCCTAATGGATCATTTGGTGTCTTAAGGGGTCATATTGTGTCGTAAGGGGTCATATGGTGTTCTAACACATGGATGGCCCCTTAGTACCCCATATGAATCCTAACAACACCATATGACCCCTAAGGACACCATATGACCCCTTAGGATGACATATGACCCTTTAGGACATTATGATGTCCTAATGGGTCTTATGGTGTCCTAAGGCATCATATGGTGTTCTAACACATGTGTGGGCCCTTAGGACCCCATATGACCCCTAATGACACCTTATGTCCCCTTAGGATACCATAAAACCCCTGAGGACACCATACAACCCCTTTTAACATCCTAGTACATGATATGACCCCTTTTGTGACTATATGACCCCTTATAACAATATGATGTCCTAATGGGTCATATGGTGTCCTAAGGGGTTCTCTCTCTCTCTCTCTCTCTCTCCCCTTATGTGTCTCTCTCTCACTCTCTCTCCCTTTGCCCTTCCCCCCCTCTTTCTCCCTTTCGCCTTCTCCCATATGGAACCGATATGACCCCTAACAACACCATGTATGCCCCCTTAGAAAACCATATGACCCTTTCTAACATCCTAGTCCATCACATGACCTCTTATGACATCATATGACTCATTAAGACAATATGATGTCCTAATGGGTCATATGGGTTCCTAAGGGATGATATGGTGTTCTAACACATGTGTGGGCCCTTAGGACCCCATATGACCCCTAACAACACCATATGACCCCTTAGGACAATATATGACCCCTTTTAACATCAAAGTACATGACATGACCCCTTATGACACCATCTGACCCCTTAGGATATCATATGACCCCTTAGGACCATATGATGTCCATATGTTGTCCTAAGGGGTCATATGGTGTTATAACATAGGAATGGCCCCTTAAAACCCCTTATAATCCTGAACGACACCATGTAACCCCTAATGACACCATATGACCCATTCAGACAATATGATGTCCTAATCAATCATATAGTGCCTTAAGGGGTCATATTGTTTCCTAAGTGGTCATATGGTGTTCTAACACAAGGATGGCCCCTTAGGACTCCATATGACCCCTAACAACACCATATGACCCCTCAGGATACCATATGACTCCTTAGGACAACAAATGACCACTCAAGACAATATGATGTCCTAATGGGTCATATGGTATCCTAACACATCAAATGATGTCTTGAGGGGTCATATGGTGTTCTAAAACATGTGTGGACACTTAAGACCCCATATGACTACTAATAACACCTTATGACCCCTTAGGATACCATATGACCCATTTTACCATCCTAGTACACGACATGGCCCCTTATGACACCATATGACCCCTTAGGACAATATGATGTCCTAATGGGTCGTATGGTGTCCTAAGGGGTCATATGGTATTTGAACACATGTGTGGGCTCTTAGGACCCCATATGACCCCCTAACAACACCATATGACCCCTTTGGACACCATATGAACCCTGAGGACACCATATGAGCCTTTTTAACATCCTAATACATTACATGAACCCTTATAACACCATATGACTCCTTAGGACAATGTGATGTCCTAGTACATCGTATGTTGTCCTAAGGGATCATATGGTCTTCTAACACTTTTTTGGCCCCTTAGGACCCTATATGACCCCTTAGGACACCATATGACCTCTTTTAATATCCTAGTACATGACATGACCCCCTATGATTGCTTAGGACAATATGATGTCGTAATGGGTCATATGGTGTCTTAAGGGGTCATATGGTGTCCTAAGGGGTCATATGGTGTTCTAACACATGCCTGGCCTCTTAGGACCTCATATGACCCCTAACAACACCATACAACCCCTTAGGATATCATATGACCCCTTAAGACAATATATGACCTTTTAAGACAATTTGATGTTGTAATGGGTTGTATAGTATTCTAAGGGATCATATGGTGTACTAACACATGTGTAGCCCCTTAGGAAACCATATGGTCCTAGAGAGGGAGGGAGGGGGAG
Source organism: Cryptomeria japonica (assembly GCF_030272615.1). Lineage (NCBI taxonomy): Eukaryota > Viridiplantae > Streptophyta > Pinopsida > Cupressales > Cupressaceae > Cryptomeria > Cryptomeria japonica. Next base: position 217,961,795 of record NC_081411.1, on the reverse strand, counting down.
GAGAGAGGGAAAGATTGGGAGAGAGACACACCTGAGAGAGGAGAGTGAGATAGAGAGATAGAGGTTGAGAGGGGGAGAATTAAGAGATAAATAATGGTAGAGAGAGAGAGAGAGAGAGAGAGAGAGAGAGAGACTTATGTGTTGGAATTATATTATCATTGATGTCAACCGGTATGTATAACATGTCACTAGTATGGATGGCTATCGATATGCAAGGTGTATGCAGGATGCAAGCAGGAGAGGTTACCAGTATGGATGTTCACTAGTAAGAAAACATAAGAAAGAAAAGAGACAACTAAAGGTAAGACTAGTTATGTCAATTGGTACATCATAATCAATATGTATGTATTTTCAACTGATATGAATGAAGGTGTAGTATCAATTGGTTAATAGGTCTACTAGTGAGCGTGCATGAACAGGTAAGAAGACCGGTAGTATAAGGTGAATACCGATAGTGCTTTTTTGGTCAGTGCCTGAACCTGAACCGACATAGTGATCTGAGGTGGATGTTGATGAAGATGATCTATAGCTTCCAGGTGGTAAAGTAGATAACCTAACTTGCAGAGGTTGGTGAGTGAAGAAGTTGGTGTATTGAATGAGATAGGTGTCAATAAGATTGAAATAGGTTGACATTAAATAAAAATCATGGATCAAGTGCAGAACCATGTGGCTTGAGGTAGATCAGAAGGTTGACATTTATGATGAAATGATTGATGTTGGATATCCAGGTGCAGATGAGATTAGGTGAAGGGAACCGCAAGATCATTTATGGTGATTGACCAAATAGAAAGGCCATCAAACCGATTGTAGTTTGCTAAGTATAGAAAAAATATACAAGAAGGATGAGTAATGGCAGTGATGCAAAATTAGTTAAAGGCTAGAAATCCCAGAGACAAGATCTGATCTGATCTAATATGCCTCATGGTCGGTGGAGAAAAAACTCTAGGCAAAAAATATTTGAATATTTATTTTGGCGGGAAAGTAGATATATAAATATGGAGATCAAAGAATGGAACTGGTATGACATTGATCATTGTGTGTGTTGACACCAATGCCAAAGGGGGAGATTGTTGGCATTATGTTGTCATTGATGTCAACTGCTATGTATAACATGTCATTGGTATGGATGGCTACCCGTATGCAAGGTGTACGCAAGATGCAAGCAGGAGATGTTATCGGTATGGATGTTCACCAGTAAGCAAGCAGAAGAAAGAAAAGAGACAACTAAAGGTAAGACTGGTTATGTCGAATGGTATAGCATAATCAACATGTATGTATTGTCAACTGGTATGCAGGAAGGTGTAGTATCAACCGGTAAACAAGTCCACCGGTGAGTGTGCATGAATATGCAAGAAGACCGATAGTATAAGGTGAATACCACTAGTGTTTTTTTGGTTAGTGCCTAAGCCTGAACTAACATAGTGATCTAACGTGGATGTCGACAAAGATGACATGTGGCTTCCAAGTGCCAAAGTAGATAACCTAACTCGCAGAGGTCAGTGAACAAAGAATTTAGTGTATTGAAGGAGGTAGGTGTCGACAAGATTGAAACATGTTGGCATTAAATGAAAATCACAGGTCAAGTTCAGAAGGGTGCGGTTTGAGACAGATCGAAAGGTTGACATTTATGATGCAACGATCAATGCAAGATATCCGGGTACATATCAGGTCTTGTATTAGAGATGGACAACTTGTGACAAATTACGTGACACTGCCATGTCTTCCTTCCAGTACACATTTCCTAACCTTGGCAACTTGACACCTATTTTTTGGCCTTACTTTTTGGTCAATCACCATTAATGATCTTGCGGTTAAATTCACCAAATCTGATCTCCACCTAGATATCTTGCATTGATCATTGCATCATAAATGTCAACCTTCCAATCTGTCTTGAGCCACATCATTTTGTACTCAACCCATAATTTTCATTCAATGTCAGTCTGATTCAATCTTCTTGACACTTGCCTCATTCAATACACCAACTTCTTTGTTCACCGACCTCTGCAAGTTAGGTTATCTACTTTGCCACATGGAAACCACGTGTCATTTTTTTTGACATCTATCTTAGATCACTATGCCGGTTCAGGCTTAAGCACCAACCAAAAACACACTACGAGTATTCACCTTATACTACCAGTCTTCTTGCCTTGTCATGCATGCTCACCGGTGTACCTATTTACTAGTTGATACTATACCTTCCTACATACAGGTTGACAATACATACATGCTGATTATGCTATATCGGTTGACATAACTAGTCTTACCTTTAGTTGTCTCTTTTCTTTCTTATGCTTGCTTACCAATGAACATCCATTATGATAACATCTCCTTCTTGCATCTTGCATACACCTTGCATACCGGTAGCCATCCATACCAGTGACATGTTATACATACCAGTTGACATCAATGACAACATAATGCCAACAATCTACCCCTTTGGCATTGATGTCAACACACATAATGATCACTTTCATACTAGTTCCATCTCCCCCATTGACAATAATGACAAAGGGCACAAACAATATCCATTATCCACTAGCATGTTGGTTCCTTCTCCTCCATCCAATGCCCACTATCATTTTGCATTTTTTCAGTAGAGTCAATCATAAGATTTTGTATTTACTCAGCCAATAAAATCTCCCCTATGACATATGGGTTAAGAACCCCCTTTTTATTCACAAATGGTGCTATTAGATCCATGTTGTATCTTCCCATGTGTCCAACAAATGGTCTAAGAAGTAAAAGATATGGCAGTGAACTCCCTCTAAACCATAAATCTTCATACAAACTTAAGTGCATGAAGCTGGTGACACAATTCCCAACGTGTGTCTCAGATACTCAAATGTTCTTACGAGTAAAGGTTTTGTATAGATATCAACCACTTGTTCACCAGTAGTGACATATTCCACCTTAACTTACTGTTCTTCAACCTTCTCCCTGAGAATGATATTTGATGGCAATGTGCTTTGTCCTTGAGTGCATAACTAGGTTCTTTGATATGTTAATTTCACTTGAATTATCACACTAGATGGTAATGGGGTCAGTGATTTCTACCTGAATATCCTTGAGGATCTTCTTCATCCATACCACCTAAGAACAACATGTAGCAGCAACAATATATTCTACTTCAGCAATGGATAGGGAGAGTGAATCACGTTTCTTACAATTCCATGAAACAATCTAGTTACCTAAGAAGAATGCACCACCCCTTGTGCTCTTCCATTCATCAATGAAGCTTATCCAATCAACATCAATGTAGGCATATGAAGTGAAATCTCCTTGTTTAGGATACCATAGTCCATAGTTAAGTGTTCTTTGTAAGTCCCTAAAAGAGAAGGGTTTCATAAGTGGAAGTATAGATAGTAATTTGTACATTAAAGTAGATGGAAACGACATGATCATTGTGGTTGTATATGTAGATGACACAATTTTTGGAAGCAACAAGGACACTTTGTGCAAAGACTGTGTTGATTAGATGCAATTAGAATTTGAGATGTCAATGCTTGGAGAGATGTCATACTTTCTTGGTTTGTAGATTTCATGGCAAGATAAAGGAATATTTATCTCTTAAATCAAGTATGCCAGAGAAATGTTGAGGAAGTTTTAGATGGAGGACATCAAACTGGTAAGTGCTCCATGGTGACCGAGTGCAAATTGAGCAAGGATGATGAGTAGCCGATAGTGGATCAGACACTGCATAGATCCATGATTGGCAACTTGTTGTATCTTACTGCTTCAAGACTGGATATAGTGCATGCAGTATGCATGGTGGAAATATTTCAAGCTACACCCAAACATTCAGATGTAAATGTAGTTAGAAGAATATTTAGGTACCTACAAGGAATGATTGATTATGGACTATGGTATCCTATAAGGAGATTTCACTTTACATGCCTACACTGATGTTGATTGGGCAGGCTGCATTGATGACTGGAAGAGCACAAGTGGTGGTGCATTCTTCTTAGGTAACTAGATTGTTTCATGGAACAATAAGAAGCAAGATTCAATCTCCCTATCCACTATTTAAGCAAAATATATTGTTGCTTCTATGTGTTGTTCTTTGGTGCTATGGATGAAGAAGACCCTCAAGGATATTCAAGTAGAAATGATTGACCCCATTGCCATCTGGTATGATAATTCAAGTGCAATTAACATATCAAAGAACCCAGTTATGCACTCAAGGACAAAGCACATTGCCATCAGATATCATTTTCTCATGGAGAAGGTTGAAGAATAGGAAGTTAAGGTGGAATATGTCCCTACTGGTGAACAAGTGGTTGATATCTTCACAAAACCTTTACCGGTAAGCATATTTGAGTATCTGAGACACAAGTTAGGAGTTGTGTCACCAACTTCATGCACTTAAGTTTGTATGAAGATTTATGGTTCAGGGGGAGTTCACTGCCATATCTTTCACTTCTTGGACCATTTATTGGACATAGGGGTAGATTCAACATGGATCTAATAGTACTAGTTGTGAATAAAAAAGGGGTTATTAACCCATATGTCAAAGGGGGAGATTGTATTGGCTGAGTAAATATATAATCTTATGATTTACTCTACCAGATAAAGGAAGAATGATAGTGGACACTGGATGGAGGAGAAGGAACCAACATGTTAGTGGATAATGGATATTTTTTGTGCCCTTTGTCATAGTTGTCAAAGGGGGAGATGGAACCGGTATGATAGTGATCATTGTGTGTGTTGACACCAATGCCAAAGGGGGAGATTGCTAGCATTATGTTGTCATTGATGTCAACCAGTATGTATAACATGTCATCCAAATGGATGGCTATCGATATGCAAGGTGTATGTAAGATGCAAGTAGGATATTACCGGTATGGATGTTTGCTGGTAAGCAAGCATAAGAAAGAAAAGATACAACCAAAGGTAAGACTAGTTATGTCAATAGGTATAGCATAATCAGCATGTATGTATTATTAGCTAGTATGCAGGAAGGTGTAGTATCAACTAGTAAATAGGTCCATTAGTGAGTGTGCATGAACAAGCAAGAAGATTGGTAGTATAAGGTGAATACTGATAGTGTGTTTTTGGTTAGTGCATAAGACAAACCGACATAGCGATATAAGGTGGATGTTGATGATGATGACATTTGGCTTCCAAGTTCAAAAGTAGATAACCTAACTTGTAGAGGTCAGTGAACGAAGAAGTTGGTATATTGAATGAGGTAGGTGTGGACAAGATTGAAATAGATCAACATTAAATGAAAATCATGGGTCCGGCTCAAGACAGATCTAAATGTTGACATTTATGATGCAATGATCGATGCATGATATCTAGGTGCAGATAAGATTTAGTGAAGGGAACCGCGAGATCATTTATGGTGATTGACCAAAAAGCAAGGCCAACAAACAAGTTGCAGGTTGCCAAGGTTAGGAAACATGTACTGGAAGGAAGACATGAAGATGTTGCATGATTTGTCACAAGTTTTCCATCTCTGATACAATATCTGATTTGATTTGATATGGATTGGGTTGGTGAAGAATACCCTAGAACACAAGTTTTAATCTTTGTTTTTGGTGGGAAAGAACAAGTATAAATGTGTAGATCAAAGATCAAAGCTGATGATATCGGATGTAGGAGAACATAGCGTGAGGGTGCGAGAAGAATAAATAAAAGTGTAATCTGTAGAAGATCATACTGATTGAGTGAAGACCAGTAGCCATATGCATGGTCTGACAGTTAATCCAACTGACAGAGTTTGAATCGGTAAGTCAGCAGTAGTGAGTAAAGGTGAGAAAAGGGATAGTTTTAGAAGTGGTTAGGAAAGGGAGAGAACCAATAGTGACAAGATGTAGTGGGTTAGAGTGATCAAACAATTGGTAGAGCAGAGGCATCATGAGAGAAGGAGGATTCAATCGGTAAGATAGAGTGTGATTGAGAGAATATCCGACAAGGAAAAAGAAGAGTAGGATAGGAATTAGAAAGAGTGTGAGAAAAGAACTAGTAGAGAGTAGAGTAGGATTGAACTGGAAGAGAAAATTAATCGTAGGGGTTATTACTATTGTATTGTTTTGATAGCTTTCATTGTATATAACTGAGTTGGTGCTCCTTGGGTCGGTGCCCTAAATTATTGTAATATTGATTTATCATGAGGCTAGATTGGAGCAATAGAGTCCAACAACATTTCTCACCAAGGTTTTTTCCACATTGGGTTTTCCTCGTATATCTGATGCTGTGAGATGTGTTATTGTGTGTGCTTGCATTGCGATCTCTTCCACTATCTCACTGGTATATTCACTTACTATTTGGACTACTAACCGGTACACATATTTAGGATTAAAAGGTTAATTTAATATTGATAGCCACTGATTCACCCCCCTCTCAGTGGTATCTTGTGTTCTACATTATGTGAATAAGAGAAAGGGAGAGGGAGCAAGAATTTGGGAGAGAGATGCAATTGACAGAGGAGAGTGAGATAGAGAGATAGAGGTAAACAACGAGAGAGAAATAAATGAGAAAGAATCAGAGAGATAGAGGGAATGAGAGTTAGAGAGAGATAGAGAGATGGGGAGAGGGAATGAGATGAAGAGAGGGAAAAGGGTTATAGGGAACAAGAGAGAAATCATGAGAGAGAGACACCTAGGAGAGGAGGAGATAGATAGATAGATAAAGGTTGAGAGAGAGATTTGATAGAAAGAAGGAGAGAGACTTGAGAGAAATAGGGAGTATGGGAGATAGAGAGAGACTTGAGAAGTGGATGGATGGATTGTGACAGAGAGACCTAAGAGGTGGAGGGAAGGAATGTCATAGAGATACCTAAGAGGTGGAGGAAGGGATTGTGTGAGAGAGAAAGAGAGAGTGAGAGATAGAGAGAGCCTAAGTGAGAGTAAGGGATGGAAGGAGAGTATAAGAGACTAGAGAGAAAGAGATACACCTAAGAGAGGAGATTGAGATAGGATGGGGGAGGGAGAGAGGGCGAGAGAGGGTGAGAGAGAGAGGGAGAGGGAAGAGATAGGATGGGGAGGGAGAGAGAGCGTAAGAGGGTGAGAGAGAGAGCGAGAGGGAGAGGGAAGAGATAGGATGTGGGAGGGAGAGGGAAGAGGTAGGATGGGGGAGGGAGAGAGAATGTGTGAGCGTGAGAGAGAGAGGTAGAGGGAAGAGATAGGATGGGAGAGGGAGAAAGAGAGGGATGATGGAAACAATAGGAGGCAGAGAGGGAGAGGGAGAGAGAGAGAGAGGGTGAGAGAGAGAGGGAGAGGGAAGAGATAGGATGGGGGAAGGAGAAAGAGAGAGCAGGGAGGGAAACAATGGGAGGGAAAAAGTGAAAGGGAAGGGATAGGATGGGGAAGGGAGAGAGAGCAAGAGAGGGTGAGATAGAGAGGGAGAGGGAAGAGATATGATGGGGGAGGGAGAAAGAGAGTGAGAGAGGGTGAGAGAGAGGGAGAGGGAAGAGATAGGATGGGGGAGGGAGAGAATGAGAGAGGGTGAGAGAGAGGGAGATTGAAGAGATAGGATGGGGGAGGGAGAAAGAGAGAGGGAGAGAGAAGATAAAGGATGGGGGAAAGAGAAAGAGAGAGGGGGGAGAGAGACAATGGGAGGGAGAGAGGTAGAGGGATGGGATAGGATGCAGGAGGGAGAGAGAGTGAGAGTGGGTGAGAGAGGGAGGGAGAGGAAATAGATAGGATGGGGGAGGCACAAAGAGAGAGAGGGTGAGAGAGAGGGAGAGGGAAGATATAGGATGGGGGAGGGAGAAAGAAATGAGGGAGGGAAACAAGAGAGGGAGAGGGAAGGGATAGGATGGGGGAGGGAGAGAGAGCGAGAGAGGGTGAGAGAGAGAGGGAGAGGGAATAGATAGGATGGGGGATGGAGAGAGAGGGAGAGGGAAGAAATAGGATGGGTGAGGGAGAAATAGAGAAGGAGGATAGAAACAATGAAAGGGAGAGAGGGAGAGGGAAGGGATAGGAGGGAGGAGGGAGAGAGAGTAAGAGTAGTTGAGAGAGAGAGGTAGAGGGAAAAGATAGGATTGGGGAGGGAGAGAGAGTGAGAGAAGGTGTGAGAGAGAGGGAAAGGAAAGAGATAGGATGGGGGAGGGAGAAAGAGAGAGGGGGGAGGGAAACAATGCGAGGGGGAGAGGGAGAGTGAAGAAATAGGATGGGGGTGAAAGAAAGAGAGAGGGAGGATGAAAATAATGGGAGGGAGAGAGAATACATAGGATGGGGGAGGGAGAGAGAGAAAGAGAGGGCGAGAGAGAGAGGGAGAGGAAAGAGATAGGATGGGGGAGGGAGAGACAGTAAGAGAGAGAATGGGGGAGGGAGAAAGAGATAGGGTGAGAGAGAGGGAGAGGTAAGAGATAGGATGGGGAAGGGAGAGAGAGAAAGAGATGGTGAGAGAGAGAGAGAGATGAGGGAAGAGATAGGAAAAGGGAGGGAGAGAGCGAGAGAGGGTGAGAGAGAAGGGGAGAGGGAAGAGATAGGATGGGGGAGGGAGAAAAAGAGAGGAGGACGGAGAAAGAGAGAGGGTGAGAGAGAGAGATACACTTGAAAGAGGAGGAGAGTGATATAGAGAGATAGAGGTAGAGAGGGAGAGAGACTTAAGAGCAAAAGAGAGGGAAAGGGAGTGAGAGAGAGAGGTAGAGAGAGGGAAAGAGGGAACAAGACAAAAAGGGAAAAAGAGAGAGGGAAATAGTGAGAAAGAATGGGAGAGAGACACCTGAGAGAGGAGGAGAGAGATATATATAGATAAAGGTTAAGTGCAAGAAACTTGATAGAGAGGAGAGAGACTTGAGAGAAAGAGAAAGGGAGAAAGAAGGAGAGAAAGAGAAAGAGAGATAGAGGGAAAGAAAGACTTGAGAGAGGAAGAGAAAGGGACATGGAGGGAGAGGAAGAGAAAGGGAGGGGAAGTAAGAGGGAGAGAATGGGAGAAAGTGAGAGATAGAGATACTTGAGAGAGGGAGAGAAACAAAGAGCCCAAGTGAAAGAGAGAAAGAGAGAGAGCGGGTGATGGAGATGGGAAAGAGAGGGAGAGATACCTAAGAGAGGGAAGGAAGTAGAGAGAGAGAGACCTGAGAGAGAGAGAGAGGTAGGGGTTAAGGAAGAGACAAGGCGAATGTAGGGAAGAGACCAGTGAGATAATGTTGATACGAGCATGCTGATTATTGAAATTTGACTATCTAAAATTTAAATGAATACTCAAAAATCTAGAATCTACATTATAAGTCCTAGAGATCTGGAACCACTCTCAAACATCTTGATAATATATACATACAATATAACTTAAAGTATAAGGAAAAAAAACACAAATATAAATGTGACTTATACTTGAATGTTATATTTGTTAGGATTCCCAAAGATACTGAGAGGGGGGGGGTGAATCGATATCTGACCGGTATAAGAATTTACTTGAATTATAATATGAAAAGCATATCAAAATTATGTACTGGTAAACAAAAAATAATGCAGCAAATAAGAATCACAACCACAACATAAGAGACACACCATAACACAATATTTTTAATGAGGAAACCCGGTGTGGGAAAACCCTCAGTGGGATTTGTGATCCACAATATTCGCTTACTAGCCAATAAGGGAAATTACTGTTTACAATAGGGGCCTACACATGCAGGAAGGCCAAGTGCCTAGAGCTCACTCCTCAGTTACAAAAGAAGTCACACTGACTTACAAAATGGAGTATACAACTCCAATGTCTTCTACTGCTTCAGATCAACATCTCCTATGCTAGATTCAGTATTGGTTTAAGCTCTGCAATATTCATAAACCCTTATCCAATATCTACCTTACAATTCCTATATCAGGTCTGCATTAATCTTTTTGATCTACATCTATATAAATGTTCTACAATGATCTCATACTTATATGAGTCATATTACAATCCACCAAGTCAACTTTACAAAACATTTTACAATTAATTACAAAATATAAATACACAAAATTCCTATCAGTTAGGGTGCCGGTGCCTGTGTCTGCCTACAGGTATCACATGATTGTAAGGTTGCCATCAATGACAATACCTTCAATCACTTACAATTTCTCATTCGAGTGTGCATTTGCCAGCAATCTCCCCCTTTGGCATTGATGGAAACACTCATGAGAAAAATCCAAAAATGTATATCCAAAAATGATTTGCCAAAATTGTCTTACCAAACCTGTGTGCTCAAAATGTTGTTTCAAAATTGAGTGCCCCCCCTGAGCAGATGATGTCCTTTAGTCAACATTTTTCTCATTTCCAATACTCCCCCTTTGACATCAATGACAAAGGTTGTCAAAGTGTCAATTGAGTGTAGTTTCAACTCGATTCTTGTAACCAGTTGGTTACAATTTGGAAAAGGTCTGCCAATACAAAATTTAAGCTCTCAGTAAACTTTTCACTGTCTTTCAATGCGGCCTCTGTCCTTTGAATAGTACTGATGAGGTGATGCATTTGTTCCTCAGGTGTCTTCAGTCCTTGAACAAGTGCCTCTGAGATCTCTTTTCTCAAAGAGATGATGTAGTCCAATTTGGGACTGAGTTTGCATTTAAGGTATTTTGCCTTCCCTTTTATTTTATCTTTCTCTTTATTAATTTTCTCCTTAAATGTCTCCTCATTTTTTTGATCAACTGTCAAAATGTTGTCGGTGATGAATTTAGACAATGTGTCTAGTTGAGCTAAAGAATCTTTATTATCCACAATGCACTTGGGTGCTATCAATTTAAGAATAGGAATTGTGTCATCAATAGCCTCATAGGCTTGTGCATTACACTCTGTGATTTTCTTTATTGAGTCTAGTAAGACCTCTATCATATTTGTAGGCCGAAATTATGCCATTGAAGTATTAGATGTCTGCCCAACTATTTTCACAATCTCCCTATTGCCAGTTGTAGTAATAAGTTTTCTTGTTTCGACCTTTGGTAGGTCAATTTGTGTTTGCATTTCTACTAGCAATGGTTTTGGCTTTTTAGCTATTTCCGGTGGCACTGTTTCGGTTTGAACTTGTACATCAACCTGTTGGTGTTCCTGTTTCTTGGTCTGTGCCTTAGTGGGTTTCCCTGTGCTCTCAACTGTCAGTTTTTTTGTTGAAGTTTCGGTATGCACTATCGGTTTCTTAGTTTTATCTATCAGTGCTTCTGATGATTTCATAGTGGTGTTCTCTTCCAGTTTCTCTGTTTCTGTGCTAACATTAATCTCAACATCTGCAGCTAGTGGCTTAGTAGCCATATCTTTCTTCTTATCCTTAGTGGTTTCTTTATCTACCACAATATTCACCTCTTGGGTGTCTATATTCATAGTATACAATATTTCTGACTCAGAATTTGTATCCTCTTGAGGAGTCTCCATACTATTAGTTGTCAGTTGATTGTCAGCAGTATGTACCAGTGGAGTATTAGAAGGAGGTGGGGGTACATTATCAGTTATTTTTAGGCTTGAAGGTCCACCTACCTTGCCTTTTCCCTTATCCCAATCCTTTCAATATACCCTAATGATCTTGGGCCTTTTAAGTTCTTCTTGTTTCTCTTTTTCAACAAAGAATATATCCCATAAATCTGTTGTTTCTTTAGTAACTTCATTCACTCTGCCTGCCATTAGTGCTACATGATGGTGAGCGGTTGAAAATACTATCCGGTTAGCCTCACTAATTAATTGGGCTATCTCATCAAGTGAGTTTACTGGATGCACTACAAGTAATTTTTCAACTTTTAACTTCTTGTCCCGCTCAACAATAGCTACCCTTCTAGCTTCTAGTCTTCTATACAAATCATTGGGTATCTCATCAACAGTTTCCATAAAAAATTTCTTGTATATATCCAAGTGTAAAATTACACTATTTTCTATGCTTTCTTTGTCATCAGCGGAAAGTGTGTTATACAGTTTGCTAATATTTTTCAACTTTCCATCCTTTGTTATTTCACTAAGGAGTTTGTCCAATGGAGAAATATCTTGTTTTACCTTCTTCTTCTTTGGAGTCAATTTCTTAACTAGAGGCCTAACTACCTGTTGCTTTTGTCTTGTTTTCCTAGGTGTAGGTGAGGGTGCTAGTGAGGGTCTAGTATATCACTCTCAGAAGAAGTTGCAACTGGTGAAAGATGAGCTTCCGGTTGAAGTCCTTCCAACTCACTTTTCTTGATACCAGTTTTCTTCAATACACATTCCTTAATTGCTTTAGCTTGTCTAGTTCCCTTCCTCAATATTTGTTCAACTTTCTTAACTCTTTTCTTAGACTAAATTCCACTTTCAATTGTTTCTACATTGCCAAATATTTTCTCAGAGGGTTCCTTTGGTGCTTCAAGGAGGCCTTTTGCATAAGTCAATGATGTTATCATCTGTTTCATATCCCATTTCAGTTACCCAGATAGTTCTAGGGACAACTGCCTCCATCCAAATTCCATCTTTCTTAATTACAAAACATATTTCATTTTGATATTTGTCTACTATTGCCTATGATAGCCTTATTCTAGTCTTCATTCAAGCCTTTAGTTCTTGAAAATGTTCATTTATATTTTTCTCTCTGTCTTGTCCCATGTTGTTTAATAAATCCAATAGTTGCTTTCCTACTGGTATATCAAAGCCAAAATCTCTCCTACCAATACTGGGTACTTGTTTAGTAATGTACAACATCAAACATACAAGCAAATTTCCAAATCTAAAAGTTCCTTTCTTATCTCCTTTGATCTTCTTCAGATTGTCTATCAATTCATCTTTGAGCCATTCACACACATCTATTCTAGCATTATCATTAACCATGTCATATGCAGTTTTAATACATAGGCTAGATACTGAGTTTAACCTATTTGTATGTGTAACCTTGTAGCCTAAAATCATACTAACAAATCTGACATTGATGTCTTTCACATCATTTACCCCTAGAGACCTTTTGTCAGATGTTGTGCCGATTAGGTCCATCACAGTGTCATTTGAGACCTTTTTAGTTCTTTCAGGCCTGCTACCGGTGGAAGGTAACCCTGCTACTCCCTTAACTACTTCTTTAGTGATCTTATGGATGGAATCCAACCAAAAAAATTCGCCATGGACTCTGCTTAGGACTATTCTTATCACATCTTCAGGAAAATCAGGAATGCTAAGAATATCCACAAAACCTAGGGTTTCAACTACCTTGTGTTCCAGTTTGACATTACCATCTACATCACAAATCACAGTCCTATATATGTTCTTGATTTCATCATCTCCCAATTCCTCTATATGATAATGTATGTATATTCTAGGATCCTCTGCATAAACTACTCCCTTAGGTATATTTGAGAATGCACCTATGGTATCATCTTTCTTCGCTATTTCGAGAACAAGTTTGAATACGGGTCTAGGGTGCTTGATAACTTCAATCACAGTAGGGTTTGCAATAAATTAAGGTGTGGATGAGGAAGCCATAGTTATAAATACCTCAATCTGCCTTTAGGATGAGTGCTTGGATGAACTGCTTCACTTTTTTGCTAAGGATGCCTTCGCTTGGGAATTTTCGTGCTCTCGAAGATTTGAATGCTCGGTGAATGAAAAAGGAGCTAAATCACTTGCTTTATAATGTTATTTTCTCTAACTACCACATTTAATGCTTGCTAGTTAAGTCACAACTTAACTCATATGTCGGTAAAGAAGTAATTCAACTTCTCACCATCAACTAAGGGTATAATATCATGTTTTTCAATTTGTTGCTAAACCCCCAAAGGATTTTCCTTCAATTAGATGAAGAGTCTCTTGTCGGTGGAGTGATACTATGTTCTTCCAGTGGAGGAGTATTCCCATCAACATTATGATCCGACTTTTTGATCCATTGCTTTACCTCTTCAACCTTTTCTTTACCTTTCAAGTTAGGACCTTTGTTATTTGTCAGTGATGCCTTACTTCTACAAAATTTTGCAATATGTCCAATCTTGCTACAAGCATAACAAGTCACATTGTTTTTTCTGAATGGCTTTCCCATATCCTATGCTAGTTTATGTTCTGCATTGATTATATAAGTGTCCAAATCTTCCACAAACATAACATCTTACATTCATTCTACAATTTTCTGAATTATGACCAACTTTGTTGCATTTAAAGCATTGACTGGTGGGTATATTAGTGTTCTGATAATTTCTAGATCTACACTGATTTTCTCTATGACCATACTTATTACTGTTAAAGCATTTCCCATTAAATTTGTAAGCATTAGGCTATCTTACCAGTTTATTATGATCATGATTGTTTTCAGTACCGGAGCTTTCACCAATTTCAAAGCCAAGGCCATTTTTATCACCATTTGGTTTCTGACTCTTCAACATGTCATCAATTTCTTCTAAACTTTTCTTGAATTTTTCCCTGTGTTGGTTTTCATCAGCTAGTTCACTCTCCAAGATTCCTTTATGTCTCATGAGTTCATTTGTGTCATTTTGTGTATGCATCAAATATGTTTGTAACATATCATTTTCATGACTAAGTCTTGTGTTTTCATTTCCAACATCATTCAGTCTTCTAACTAAGTCATCTTCACTCTTCTTTCTATCTTCAATTTCTTTACAAAATATCATAGTCATATCTTGCATGTCATTCTTCATTATATTGTTTTCTTGTCTTAGTTTGTTCACCAGATCATTAAGAGTTTCCTTTACATCATTATCATTCTGAAGCTTTTCACAAAGTTCTCTTCTCTTATTCCTTGCAATAGTGAGGTTTTATTGAAGTCCTTGAATGACATCCTGTGCAGCCTTCAGATCATCTTCAAGTTTGATATTCTTCATTTTTTTTGCATCATAGTCTCAAAGAGTTGTTTCTAATTGTTTCTAGTACGAGGAAAACCCAAGATAGGAAAAACCTCGGTGAGCAACGTTGTTTGAGAGTAATGCTCCAATCCTACCTCACAATGACAAATTGTTACAATGTTTAGGGAACCAACCCAAGGAGCTACAACCCTTGATTTAGGGCATGAACCCCTGATTTAGGGCATCAACCCAAGGAGAATCAACCCCTCACTCATTTATGGGCTACAACCCAAAGGAGCTACAACCCCTGCACCAAGCTACAACTCAATGATCACAATGATAACTTCAATTACAAAAGTAGTTGTCTTGTTACAAGTGAGTCTTGCAGCCATTTCATATACCCTATTTTGATGATGAGATACCTTCTTTGCTACATCAACTCACTCTTTTGTTTCTCTCATTTACTACTTAACTATCAGTAAACTCTACCAGTACACCTCTCCTCTTCTTCTGCTCTGTTGGATCTCCACCTTTCTCTATGCTCTTCACTAGTACCACACTTTGTCAGTGTTTTGGCTATCTTCTTCAGAGCTTCCTCATATTCTGCTCTACCAGTATGGACACTATCGGTTCTGCTCTTCTACCAATTGAACACTTCAACCAAGTTCTTTCTCACTCTCACTCTCTTCTTAGATACTCATTGAGCACTTACCTGATTTTCTCTCACATGCAGAAGTAACACTCAATCACTTCATAGCAGCACACTCTTCTTCCATTCAACAACAACTTAACTATGTCTTTCACCTACATATTTATAGTCTTGTTTTCCTGTGAAAATCCTATTCAAAATATTAGGCAGTTAGGGTTTCCTCATCGTTCTCGAGGAAAACCAAATCCAATCAGATCTTGCCTAATCTAATCTATCTGATAGCCAACTATACACCACCCCATTAATGCACCTGCTTGATCATGCCTTCTATCTCTGGCGATCTACTTTTTCCCTTATCAGCTAATTTATTGGTCAACCACCAAGATCGGTCTTGATGTTTCCTTCATCTGCCTCGATCTCCTTAATAATTCTTAGCTATCTCTAAGTTGTCCTCTAGACCTTGAGCTACAAACCTCTACAACAGCTTTGCAACACATCCCATGATTTGTGGGATCTTCCATTAATGTCGACCAACTTTGTAACTACCATGTCGGTGTATATTCTTTCTTCATCTAAATGTAGGTCTGCCACCTTGACCTCATGTCCCATCCATGTCGACCACTGCCAGCTTGATTCTTCATGTCGGTCTAGATAGGATCACCGACCAAGCACTCTACCAGTTCTTCTCGTTTGTCAGTTTACTAACCCTACTGGTATCTTAAACTATACCGATTAACTCATGTCTTTACTATGCTGAATTGTCGGTAGAACTCCTTAATCAGTCATTGGACATGTCTATCCAAAGTATGTTCATCTTCATCAGGTAGGGATTCTTCTTCATTTGCACCTTGTACATATTACTAGTGACCATACATACCAGTAAACCCTCTTGATGACACCATGTCATCAACTTTCCGCAGACTCCATCTTTAATCAGGCTAATCTTCTTCTATTTGCATCTTCTCTACTCGGACCATATCTTAGTTGGTTTCTCAAGTTGACAAACCCATCAGTCTTCATCTGTACCAGCATCTCAAAATTCCTTCTTAGTCGGTCTGGTGCATATCCCATGCATATCCCCAATTTCATGCACGCAAGGCATTCCTTCAATTCACTAGTAGATCCGATGTGAACACATTTACTGTTAGTTATTTCTTCTCCTGATGACTGCATCTTCATCTAGAGGGAGTCTTTATGTTCTGTAACTTCACAGCATACCTGTGATATGTTCATTCTTCTCCTACTATGTTGATATGATTTAGGTAACATTTTGCTTCTTCATAAAAAACAATGGCTCAAGCACCTTGGCCCTCCATCTTGTACACCAGTCATGAGCTTTGCTGGCTGACAACTACTCACTTGGTTGATTTGACTTTTCCATGTCAACATATCACTTACCAGTTGACATCCTTTCCTTACCGGTACCGATCACCTTCCCAACTCATCCAGACAAGTCAGGCACTAACTTATGTACCGATGACTCTCGGGGTCATCTGCCTTACCTTACCAATGTTCTGTAACACAAGGTGATATCAAATATATCTCAACATTTACTCCTCCTTGAAAGTATCGTACATACATTTTTCATACCGGTAGTCATCCCATACCAGTTGACATCAATGAAAACACAATTCCAACAATCTCCCCAATTGGCATTGATGTCAACTCATGTAGTATCTAGTGTACTACATAATCTTTCTCCCCCTTTGTATGATCCAATGGATTCTCACACATGTAGTATGCAGTATACCACAAAATCCTTCTCCCCCTTTGACAACAATGGCAAGGGGCATTGTTAGGGTATCATTCCTCCTTGTATTTGTTGGGAAAAATGGTGTCTCAACCTTGCATTTATGCGAGGTTACTACTTATAGTAAGTTTTTATTTGAACACGAAATGGTGCGAAACTCTCCCTGAAGCTTCTGGTTGGCTAGATAAGCATTTCGGTAAAGTTGCATCGCAAGGTCACAGCTAGTTTTGAAGATATTAAAGTTTTCATCTTGGAGGGGGCTTTAGAGGCTCCAAAATGCCCTAAAAAGTGGCTGTAACTGGTGCAATGGGTTACGAGGTGATAGAGCACTTCGCGAGCTTTTCGATGCTTCAAACGGTTCGTCAATCGGACACCTGGTTCTCAAGTTATGGCCTCCGGATGTTTGTACTCCTGAAATAGGAAAAATAATTTGTATCGGATACATAAATGAGCTGTAGAAGGGAGTGACATGTGTTGATGTGTGCTTTAACATGTCATAGGGCATCTAGAAGGGAGATAAGGTTGGCTACACCTTATTGGGTGGTTTTAGCCCATGGTTTTGTAATACCGTTTGACGGTTTCTTGTATTGTATCTCCTATTTATGAGGTGTGTGAGATAGAGGTTGTGTGTAAGATTCTTATGGCTAATGAGTTGCCTCTGAATCTCTGATTAGTGCTACTCCTGCAAAGAGCTTGCTCTACAAGTATGTTGTAATCTGTTTTTGATTGCTGAATAAAATATTGAGCTGCTTTTGGAGGGTGGGGTTTTTCTCCCGAAAGGGTTTTCCCCATGTAAATCATTGTGTTGTGGTATGAATGCTATTATATCTATTTCTATTTTCTATAACTGTTGTAACGATCTGAAAAAGTTTTGCATTACCCTCCTCTCAAGGTTAGTGTAGGAAGTTGTTTCCGCTACTTAACTTCCTTACAAGTGGTATCAGAGCCTGATCACCTTTGGTTTCAATTGTGGGCAGTTGGGTTTTTTGAACTAATCCAGATTTGAGTGGGAGCTTGTGCAGAAGACACTTTGTGATCTTGTTGCAGGAATATTCAGATGGCGAGTTCGTCAGGGAGAATAGAGGTGGAGAAATTTAATGGAAGTAATTTTGAGATGTGGAAGCTGAAGATGGAAGATCTGCTAATAGATCGAGATCTTTGGGATGCTGTTGATGCGAATGTCCAAAGGCCCTTAGATCCTACTGCGGCAGCTCAGTATGATGTTATGGACCGAAAAGCCAAGGGTCTAATCAGACTGTGCCTGGCAGACTCTGTTCTAATCAATGTCCATGAAGAAAACTTTGCAAAGAAGCTTTGGACTAAGCTTGGTGAGATGTATCAAGCGAAATCTTTATTAAATCAAATTTTCTTAAGAAAGAAATTGTATTCCTTGAAGATGGAAGAGGGTGGACGAATTGCAGACCACCTAGAAGCATTCAATATGTTGGTGGCTCAATTAGTATCCATCGGTGTTAAGATGGACGAGGAGGAGAAATGTCAGATCTTGCTTTGTTCTTTGCCTGATTCATGGGATTCTCTTGTTATGGCTATCGGTAGTACTTTTGTTGTTTTGAAATCTGAAGACGTGGTGGGTGCCCTACTTGGTGAAGAGATGCAAAGGAAGGTATCCATCAGTTCAAAGGAAGCCCTAACCATTCATGGAAGACCTAAGGAGAAAGGCAAGAAGAATGAGAAGCGCGACAAGTCCAAATCCAAAGGGAGATTGAAATCTCCTGGAAAGTCCAAAGTCATTTGCTGGTATTGCGGTAAATCGGGTCACATCTATAAGGATTGCAAAGAAGAAAAGAAGAAGAAGAAAAAGAAAAAGTTTGATTCTGATTCTGAGTCCGACAAGGAAGATGGCGATGCATTTATTGCGGATTTGGCGACTCATGCAGGTAATGATGCCTGGCTAATTGACTCAGTTGCATCTTTTCATATGACTTCCAATAGAGATTGGTTTTCTGAATATGAAGGATTTAATGGAGGTAAGGTGTACTTGGGTGATGATTCACCTCTAAACATTGTTGGTCGAGGTAAAGTTAGAATCAGGTTTTCTGATGGTAGAATAAAAAGGATTAATGGTGTGCTACATATCCCTAGATTAAAACGAAACCTATTATCTATGAGCAAACTGATAGATGCAGGTGTGCAGGTAGTCTTTTCTGAAGCAGGATGTAAGATGATTAAGGGTGCTATGGTAGTTGCTAGAGGTGTCAGGTTTGGCACTTTGTATAAGCTTGAAGCATACACTGTTGAGTGTAATAGCACTTCTGTAAAAAGTAAATCTGTGGATACTTCACTGGAAGATTTGAAGGTTTCACCTTCAGCAGATGGAAATGGTTTTTGGGTACCTAAGGGTGTTCTTTCGTCTGAAGCAAAGTTACCTGTAGACAAGACTATGTTATGGCACCAGAGACTTGGCCACATTGGAAAAAAGGGTCTAAGAACCTTGAAAAATAAAAACCTTGTTGAAGGTTTGAATGATTATAATCTTGACTTTGATTTCTGTGAGCATTGCATTTATGGAAAACAAAACCGCGTTCAGTTTTACTCGAGTTCTCATAAAACTTGTGGTGTTTTGGATCTTATCCATTCTGATGTGTTTGGTCCAGTAGATGTCTCTTCGATTGGAAAATCCACATATTATGTTTCATTTATTGATGATTTTAGTAGAAGGACATGGGTATATTTTCTAAAGAGTAAATCTGAAGTTTTTAGTCATTTTAAAGAATTTAAAGCAATGGTTGAGTTGCAGACTGGAAAGAAAATAAAATGTTTGAGAACTGATAATGGCGGTGAGTTTTGCTCTAATGATTTTGATAGATTCTGTAAAGACTGTGGAATTAACAGGCAGAAGACAACTCCCTATTCTCCACAGCAGAATGGAGTTGCAGAAAGAATGAACATGACACTGATGGAGAAGGCTAGGAGTATGTTGAGTGGTGCTAGTCTCGAACAAAAGTTTTGGGCTGAAGCTGTTGCCACTGCTTGCTACCTGATTAACAGGTCTCCTACATTAGCTCTTGTTGATAAAACGCCTATGGAAGCATGGTCAGGTCACAAGCCTTCATTGAGACATCTTAGAGTTTTTGGTTGCGAGGCATATGCACATGTGCCAAAGGAGAAGCGAACAAAGTTGGAGAACAAGGCTGTGAAATGTATCTTCATTGGGTATAGTTATGGTGTGAAAGGATACAAGCTTTGGGACCCTGTTGCACAAAAGGTAATTCATAGTAGAAGTGTTATTTTTAGAGAAATTAAGTCTCCTTCTGTTACATTACAGCCAGAACAGACTAAAAAAGAAGATGTGATTCAACTTCCTTCTACACCTGAAAGAGTTGAATCGAGACCCCTAGATAGGCAAGAAGTTGAGGAGAGCTCGTCTAGCTCTGAATCTTCAGAAGAGGAGGAAGAACCTCCAACTCAGCTTGTTCGAAGGTCTACAAGACATAGACAACCACCTGAAAGGTATTCACCTAATGATTGGAGATGTATTTTTGCTCTGAATACTAGTGTGGATGAACCGAAATCTGTAGAAGAGGCATTAGGTATGAATGATGCAGAATCCTGGAAGATTTCTATGGAGGAAGAAATGGCAGCTTTGAAAAAGAATGATACATGGGATCTTGTACCATTGCCTAAAGGACGAAAACCTGTTGGTTGTAAATGGGTGTTCAAGAAAAAGATTGGTTCAGATGGAAGCATTGAGAAGTATAAAGCAAGGTTGGTTGCAAAAGGCTACTCTCAGGTTGAGGGTGTTGATTACGGTGAGATATTTTCTCCTGTTGCAAAAATGACATCCATTAGATTTTTTCTTTCTATTGCTACTGCTTATGATTTAGAGGTTGAGCAAATGGATGTGAAAACTGCTTTCCTTCATGGTGATTTGGAGGAAGATATTTATATGACACAGCCAGAGCACTATGTGGTAAAGGCAAAAGTAATTTGGTCTGTAAATTGAAGAAATCTTTGTATGGCCTCAAACAAAGTCCTAGGATGTGGTACCAGAAATTTGATACATATGTGTTGAGTTTGGGATTTGAATGTTCCAAATCAGATCACTGTGTTTATTATAAATCTGATGGTGATCATTTCTTATTCATTGCATTGTATGTTGATGATATGTTATTCATTGGTAAAGGGAAAGGTATGATTTCAGAACTGAAGTCTCAGCTCGCTGCTAAATTTGAAATGAAAGATCTTGGTGCAGCAAAGCACATTCTTGGGATGGAAATTAGAAGAGATAGGGTGAAAAGAAAGCTATGGCTAGGCTAGAGTAAGTATGTGAATTCAGTGTTACAGAGGTTCAACATGCAGAATTGTAGACCATTGAGTGTTCCTTTTATAGTTGGAACGAAACTATCTATTTTAGATTGTCCTACATCCCCATTGGAGATGGAAGACATGAGCAGAGTGCCTTACCAGAGTGCAGTTGGAAGCTTGATGTATGCTATGGTCTGTACTAGACCAGACATTGCCCAAGCAGTGGGAGTACTTTCTAGATATATGTCTAATCCTGGTAGAGTTCATTGGGATGCAGTAAAAAGAGTCTTCAGATATTTGAAGGGTACTTCAGAGTATTCTTTGTGTTATCATGGTAATTCAGTTGGAGACATGACTTCCCTTGATATCCATGGTTATGTGGATTCAGATTGGGCAGGTGATATTGATAGCAGAAGGTCCACCAGTGCTTATGTGTTTACTTTGTTTGGTGGTGCAATTAGTTGGATGAGTAAGCGACAGGCTGTGGTTGCTTTATCCACTACTGAAGCAGAGTATATGGCAGCTACTCATGCTTGTAAAGAGGCCATTTGGCTTAAGAGACTATGTTCGGATATTGGAATAAAATAAGGTACAGTGACAGTTTACTGTGACAGTCAGAGTGCAATTAGCCTAGCTAAGAACCCGACATTTCATGCCCGGACCAAACATATTGATGTTCAGTATCATTTTGTTAGAGATATGGTCGAAGATGGTAGGGTGAAGCTAGTTAAGGTGGAAACTTTGATGAATGTTGCAGATGCTTTAACTAAGGCTGTGAGCACAGAGAAGTTCAGATGGTGTTCAGAGTCTATGGGCCTTATGGCCCCTAGCAATTGATTCATTGTGTTGACATTCCCTTCCGCTCCTGCAAGGTGTTCGACAAGTGGGAGATTTGTTGGAAAAAATGGTGTCTCAACCTTGCATTTATGCGAGGTTACTGTTTATAGTAAGTTTTTATTTGAACACGAAATGGTGCGAAACTCTCCCTGAAGCTTCTGGTTGGCTAGATAAGCATCCCGGTAAAGTTGCATCACAATGTCACAACTAGTTTTGAAGATATTAAAGTTTTCGTCTTGGAGGGGTGCGATAAAATGTTTAAACTTAACTTTGGGGGCTTTAGAGGCTCTGAAACACCCTAAAAAGTGGTCATAACTAGCGCAGCGGGTTACGAGGTGATAGAGCACTTCGCGAGCTTTTCGGTGCTTCAAACGGTTCGTCAATCGGACACCTGGTTCTCAAGTTATGGCCTCCGGATGTTTGTACTCCTGAAATAGGAAAAACAATTTGTATCGGATACATAAATGAGCTGTAAAAGGGAGTGACATGTGTTGATGTGTGCTTTAACATGTCATAGGGCATCTAGAAGGGAGATAAGGTTGGCTACACCTTATTGGGTGGTTTTAGCCCATGGTTTTGTAATACCGTTTGATGGTTTCTTGTATTGTATCTCCTATTTATGAGGTGTGTGAGATAGAGGTTGTGTGTAAGAGTCTTATGGCTATTGAGTTGCCTCTGAATCTCTGATTAGTGGTACTCCTATGAAGAGCTTGCTCTGCAAGTATGTTGTAATCTATTTTTGATTGCTGAATAAAATATTGAGCTGCTTTTGGAGTGTGGGGTTTTTCTCCCGAAAGGGTTTTCCCCATGTAAATCACTGTGTTGTGGTATGAATTCTATTACATCTATTTCTATTTTCTATAACTGTTGTAACGATCTGAAAAAGTTTTGCATTACCCTCCTCTCAAGGTTAGTGTAGGAAGTTGTTTCCGCTACTTAACTTCCTTATAGTATTTGCCAGCCACTGATAGAATTCTTTCTCCCCCTTTGTCTTTACTGGATGTCTCTCCTTCTTTGATACCAATTGTTGCATTTTGTTACATTTTATCAAGTCACGACACTTGATATGGAGGACTCAACCATCAACTGACACCAATTGAGCATTAAAATTTAATACCATTTGTTAAACTAGTCAACTTCAGAAAGATGTGCTGGTGAACACTACTCACCTGTCAGTCAACCTACATCACCTCCTATTTGATCCTAAATTTCTTTAGGAATCAAATGTAATTGTACTATGAATACAACCAACCAAATGACAAATAGATACCCCTTACAATGAAATTCTCCTGGGTATTCCTACTATAACTTTTCATCATCTACAGTTTTTGGCATTCAGTGTGCTTCTCTTCCAAGTTCAATCATCCCAACTTTGCATCATAGCCACTTGAACTTCCCCTGAGTCATACATGTAAGGAAGTTAAGTAGCGGAAACAACTTCCTACACTAACCTTGAGAGGAGGGTAATGCAAAACTTTTTCAGATCATTACAACAGTTACAGAAAATAGAAATAGATATAATAGCAATCATACCACAACACAATGATTTACGTGGGGAAAACCCTTTCGGGAGAAAAACCCCACCCTCCAAAAGCAGCTCAATATTTTATTCAGCAATCAAAAACAGATTACAAAATACTTGCAGAGCAAGCTCTTCGCAGGAGTAGCACTAATTAGAGATTCAGAGACAACTCAATAGCCATAAGACTCTTACACACAACCTCTATCTCACACACCTCATAAATAGGAGATACAATACAAGAAACCGTCAAACGGTATTACAAAACCATGGGCTAAAAACCACCCAATAAGGTGTAGCCGACCTTATCTCCTTTCTATGACATGTTAAAGCACACATCAACACGTGTCGCTCCCTTTTACAGCTCATTTATGTATTCGATACAAATTATTTTTCCTATTTCAGGAGTACAAACTTCCGGAGGCCATAACTTGAGAACCGGGTGTCCGATTGACGAACCGTTTGAAGCGCCGGAAAGCTCGCGAAGTGCTCTATCACCTCGTAACCCACTTCGCCGGTTACGGCAACTTTTTAGGGCGTTTCGGAGCCTCTAAAGTCCCCAAAATTAAGTTTAAACATTTTATTGCACCCCTCCAAGATGAAAACTTTAATATCTTCAAAACTAGCTGTGACCTTGCGACGAAACTTTACCGGAATGCTTATCTAGCCAACCAGAAGCTTCAGGGAGAGTTTCGCACCATTTCGTGCTCAAATAAAAACTTACTATAAATAGTAACCTCACATAAATGCAAGGTTGAGACACCATTTTTCCCAACAAATCTCCCACTTGTCGAACACCTTGCATGAGCGGAAGGGAATGTCAACACAATGAATCAATTGCTAGGGGCCATAAGGCCCATAGACTCTGAACACCATCTGAACTTCTCTGTGCTCACAGCCTTAGTTAAAGCATCTGCAACATTCATCAAAGTTTCCACCTTAACCAGCTTCACCCTACCATCTTCGACCATATCTCTAACAAAATGATACTGAACATCAATATGTTTGGTCCGGGCATGAAATGTCGGGTTCTTAGCTAGGCTAATTGCACTCTGACTGTCACAGTAAATTGTTACTGTACCTTGTTTTATTCCAATATCCGAACACAGTCTCTTAAGCCAAATGGCCTCTTTACAAGCATGAGTAGCTGCCATATACTCTGCTTCAGTAGTGGATAAAGCAACCACAGCCTGTCGCTTACTCATCCAACTAATTGCACCACCAAACAAAGTAAACACATAAGCACTGGTGGATCTTCTGCTATCAATATCACCTGCCCAATCTGAATCCACATAACCATGGATATCAAGGGAAGTCATGTCTCCAATTGAATTACCATGATAACACAAAGAATACTCTGAAGTACCCTTCAAATATCTGAAGACTCTTTTCACTGCATCCCAATGAACTCTACCAGGATTAGACATATATCTAGAAAGTACTCCCACTGCTTGGGCAATGTCTGGTCTAGTACAGACCATAGCATACATCAAGCTTCCAACCGCACTCTGGTAAGGCACTCTGCTCATGTCTTCCATCTCCAATGGGGATGTAGGACAATCTGAAATAGATAGTTTCATTCCAACTGTAAAAGGAACACTCAATGGTCTACAATTCTGCATGTTGAACCTCTGTAACACTGAATTCACATACTTACTCTGGCCTAGCCATAGCTTTTTGTTCACTCTATCTCTTCTAATTTCCATCCCAAGAATGTGCTTTGCTGCACCAAGATCTTTCATTTCAAATTTAGCAGCGAGCTGAGACTTCAGTTCTGAAATCATACCTTTCCCTTTACCAATGAATAACATATCATCAACGTACAATGCAATGAATAAGAAATGATCACCATAAGATTTATAATAAACACAGTGATCTGATTTAGAACGTTCAAATCCCAAACTCAACAGATATGTATCAAATTTCTGGTACCACATCCTAGGACTTTGTTTGAGGCCATACAAAGATTTCTTCAATTTACAGACCAAATTTCTTTTGCCTTTCACCACATAGTGCTCCGGCTGTGTCATATAAATATCTTCCTCCAAATCACCATGAAGGAAAGCAGTTTTCACATCCATTTGCTCAACCTCTAAATCATAAGCAGTAGCAATAGAAAGCAAAAATCTAATGGACGTCATTTTTGCAACAGGAGAAAATATCTCACCGTAATCAACACCCTCAACCTGAGAGTAGCCTTTTGCAACCAACCTTGCTTTATACTTCTCAATGCTTCCATCTGAAC
Source organism: Cryptomeria japonica (assembly GCF_030272615.1). Taxonomy (NCBI): domain Eukaryota; kingdom Viridiplantae; phylum Streptophyta; class Pinopsida; order Cupressales; family Cupressaceae; genus Cryptomeria; species Cryptomeria japonica. The sequence continues at coordinate 217,935,881 of NC_081411.1, read as the reverse complement.
CAATCTTTTTCTTGAACACCCATTTACAACCAACAGATTTTCGTCCTTCAGGCAATGGTACAAGATCCCATGTATCATTCTTTTTCAAAGCTGCCATTTCTTCCTCCATAGCAATCTTCCAGGATTCTGCATCATTCATACCTAATGCCTCTTCTACAGATTTCGGTTCATCCACACTAGTATTCAAAGCAAAAATACATCTCCAATCATCAGGTGAATACCTTTCAGGTGGTTGTCTATGTCTTGTAGACCTTCGAACAAGCTGAGTTGGAGGTTCTTCCTCTTCTTCTGAAGATTCAGAGCTAGACGAGCTCTCCTCAAATTCTTGCCTATCTAGGGGTCTCGATTCAACTCTTTCAGGTGTAGAAGGAAGTTGAATCACATCTTCTTTTTTAGTCTGTTCTGGCTGCAATGTAATAGAAGGAGACTTAATTTCTCTAAAAATAACACTTCTACTGTGAATTACCTTTTGTGCAACAGGGTCCCAAAGCTTGTATCCTTTCACACCGTAACTATACCCGATGAAGATACATTTCACAGCCTTGTTCTCCAACTTTGTTCGCTTCTCCTTTGGCACATGTGCATATGCCTCGCAACCAAAAACTCTAAGATGTCTCAATGAAGGCTTGTGACTTGACCATGCTTCGATAGGCGTTTTATCAACAAGAGCTGATGTAGGAGACCTGTTAATCAGGTAGCAAGCAGTGGCAACAGCTTCAGCCCAAAACTTTTGTTCAAGACCAGCACCACTCAACATACTCCTAGCCTTTTCCATCAGTGTCCTGTTCATTCTTTCTGCAACTCCATTCTGCTGTGGAGAATACGGAGTTGTCTTCTGCCTGTTAATTCCACAGTCTTTACAGAATCTATCAAAATCATTAGAGCAAAACTCACCGCCATTATCAGTTCTCAAACATTTTATTTTCTTTCCAGTCTGCAACTCAACCATTGCTTTAAATTCTTTAAAACGACTAAAAACTTCAGATTTACTCTTTAGAAAATATACCCATGTCCTTCTACTAAAATCATCAATAAATGAAACATAATATGTGGATTTTCCAATCGAAGAGACATCTACTGGACCAAACACATCAGAATGGATAAGGTCCAGAACACCACAAGTTTTATGAGAACTCGAGTAAAACTGAACGCGGTTTTGTTTTCCATAAATGCAATGCTCACAGAAATCAAAGTCAAGGTTACAGTCATTCAAACCTTCAACAAGGTTTTTATTTTTCAAGGTCCTTAGACCCTTTTCTCCAATGTGGCCAAGTCTCTGGTGCCATAACATAGTCTTCTCTGCAGGTAACTTTGCTTCAGACGAAAGAGCACCCTTAGGTACCCAAAAACCATTTCCATCTGCTGAAGGTGAAACCTTCAAATCTTCCAGTGAAGTATCCGCAGATTTGCTTTTTACAGAAGTGCTATTACACTCAACAGTGTATGCTTCAAGCTTATACAAAGTGCCAAACCTGACACCTCTAGCAACTACCATAGCACCCTTAATCATCTTACATCCTGCTTCAGAAAAGACTACCTGCACACCCGCATCTATCAGTTTGCTCACAGATAACAGGTTTCGTTTTAATCCAGGGATATGCAGCACACCATTAATCCCTTTTATTCTACCATCAGAAAACCTGATTCTAACCTTACCTCGACCAACAATGTCTAGAGGTGAATCATCACCCAAGTACACCTTACCTCCATTAAATCCTTCATATTCAGAAAACCAATCTCTATTGGAAGTCATATGAAAAGATGCACCTGAGTCAATTAGTCAGGCATCATTACCTGTATGAGTCGCCAAAGCCGCAATAAATGCATCTCCATCTTCCTTGTCGGACTCAGAATCAGAATCGAACTTTTTCTTTTTCTTCTTCTTTTCTTCTTTGCAGTCCTTACGGATGTGACCCGGTTTACCGCAATTCCAGCAAATGACTTTGGACTTTCCAGGAGATTTCGATCTCCCTTTGGATTTGGACTTGCCGTGCTTCTCATTCTTCTTGCCTTTCTCCTTAGGTCTTCCACGAACAGTTAGGGCTTCCTTTGAACTGATGGATACCTTCCTTCGCATCTCTTCACCGAGTAGGGCACCCACCACATCTTCAGATTTCAAAATGACAGAAGTACTACCGATAGCCATAACAAGAGAATCCCACGAATCAGGCAAAGAGCAAAGCAAAATCTGACATTTTTCCTCCTCGTCCATCTTAACACCGACGGATACTAATTGAGCCACAATCATATTGAATGCTTCTAGGTGGTCTGCAATTCGTCCACCCTCTTCCATCTTCAAGGAATACAATTTCTTTCTTAAGAAAATTTGATTTAATAAAGATTTCACTTGATACATCTCACCAAGCTTAGTCCATAGCTTCTTTGCAGAGTTCTCTTCATGGACATTGATTAGAACAGAGTCTGCCAGGCACAGTCTGATTAGACCCTTGGCTTTTCGGTCCATAACATCATACTGAGCTGCCGCAGTAGGATCTGAGGGCCTTTGGACATTCGCATCAACAGCATCCCAAAGATCTCGATCTATTAGCAGATCTTCCATCTTCAGCTTCCACATCTCAAAATTACTTCCATTAAATTTCTCCACCTCTATTCTCCCTGACGAACTCGCCATCTGAATATTCCTGCAACAAGATCACAAAGTGTCTTCTGCACAAGCTCCCACTCAAATCTGGATTAGTTCAAAAAACCCAACTGCCCACAATTGAAACCAAAGGTGATCAGGCTCTGATACCACTTGTAAGGAAGTTAAGTAGCGGAAACAACTTCCTACACTAACCTTGAGAGGAGGGTAATGCAAAACTTTTTCAGATCATTACAACAGTTACAGAAAATAGAAATAGATATAATAGCAATCATACCACAACACAATGATTTACGTGGGGAAAACCCTTTCGGGAGAAAAACCCCACCCTCCAAAAGCAGCTCAATATTTTATTCAGCAATCAAAAACAGATTACAAAATACTTGCAGAGCAAGCTCTTTGCAGGAGTAGCACTAATCAGAGATTCAGAGACAACTCAATAGCCATAAGACTCTTACACACAACCTCTATCTCACACACCTCATAAATAGGAGATACAATACAAGAAACCGTCAAACGGTATTACAAAACCATGGGCTAAAAACCACCCAATAAGGTGTAGCCGACCTTATCTCCTTTCTATGACATGTTAAAGCACACATCAACACGTGTCGCTCCCTTTTACAACTCATTTATGTATTCGATACAAATTATTTTTCCTATTTCAGGAGTACAAACTTCCGGAGGCCATAACTTGAGAACCGGGTGTCCGATTGACGAACCGTTTGAAGCGCCGGAAAGCTCGCGAAGTGCTCTATCACCTCGTAACCCGCTTCGCCGGTTATGTCAACTTTTCAGGGCGTTTCGGAGCCTCTAAAGTCCCCAAAATTAAGTTTAAACATTTTATTGCACCCCTCCAAGATGAAAACTTTAATATCTTCAAAACTAGCTGTGACCTTGCGACGAAACTTTACCGGAATGCTTATCTAGCCAACCAGAAGCTTCAGGGAGAGTTTCGCACCATTTCGTGCTCAAATAAAAACTTACTATAAATAGTAACCTCACATAAATGCAAGGTTGAGACACCATTTTTCCCAACAATACATCTCAAGTCCTCATCTCCAGTGGGGTCTAACACTGAGGCTCCAAACACCTCCATATATCGATTTATCTTTGTAAATGTGATCATCTAATGATTCTTTAGCTCCATTGTTTCCACCATAGCCTATGACATGATCCTGGAACCATACAATGCCATACAATTACATCATCATGCCATAAATTAAATCAGTTAGCCCAAAAATATGCATGCTTGCATGATCAACGATGGGGCCAATATATGTCATTCAGGTCTTTTCCAATATCACCTGAGACATGAACTCCATAAACCATGTTACTAGGGCTATTGCAATGATCTTCAACTTTATTGTCTTACATAACCTGTAAGGACCTGTTAGCAATCATACCAGTAACATCCAACACATACCGGTTTCCTGTACTGGTCCACTAACTTAACCGGAGCACCTTCCTATGACTCCTGAAATTTTGTGTCACTTGGCATCTGATTGCAATTGTTAACTTCTATCTGTTGACATAAGCAATACTGGTCCAATCTTTCATCTGTAGGTGTGTAGTCAAGGCAGCATCTACACACACTTATCTTTTCATTTTCATTCTTCATACCGGCAACATTATGTTCTTCCATGTTTCCTTCATCACTAAGGTGGTGCCCCTGAGATCCTACATCTCCTTCAGGCCTTAGGAGATATCACTTGTGTAATGGGTGCATAGTGCCGGTCTGTGGTCATCTTCCTCCATACCTGCTTGGTCTCATTGTCCTTCCCATTTTCAGGCTTGGGAGTAGGTCTTTCCTTCTTCTGCTGATGGGTCCTTCCATTGGCTGATTCTCCATCACAACTTCATGATTGGGGAATCTCTTGACATACCGGTTTGACCATCTCCTTCTTTTCATGTTGTTGTGACTGGCAATCGAAACCGGTGGACCTCTTGCTCCTGTAGGGACATTTCTCCTTTGGTTCCATGCAGGTCTCTGACTTCCATATGCTCTGTATTCACATTTCTATAGAGAATAGTTATACCACCCACCATGTGACTATAGGTTCCTCTTCCTGCACTCAAACTCTTTGTGGCTGAAACTATTCCAGTTATGACAAACAACATTTGCATAACTGGGAGAGGGGACATGCATGTATCTACTCTTGGATTTATTTTTCTTATATGCATGATGTCTATGAGATCCTAGATTATTCCTTCTAGATCTCTTTCTATATTCTTCTACCTTATGGCCATAGCCATTACATTCAAAGCAATAACTGGTAAATAATGGCATATGACTTACAAATTTATTTTGCCACGCATGAGGAGATCTTACTGGTTTAGCATCCCCACTTCTCCTTCCTTGACAATGGATCCTTGGTTGTCCATTCTAGACAACTCTTCCATATAGTTTCTTCTTCTCCCACACTTGCTTTGCCTTGTGGGTGGTAGCATTTCTTTGTCCTCTGCCTGTAGGAGGTCTTCTTTGCTACTTTCCCATCTTCCTGCTTTCGATGAAGTTGTCTTCTCACATCTTCCCTTTTCCTTTGGGATCTTTAGTGGTCCTTTTTCTTGTAGTACTACTCTTCTTTCTTGTCTGCAAGTCCTCACCGGTTGTATTTAGGTCAAACTTCTTTCGGGGAGCATTTCTGACTATGAAGGTTTGTCCCTTGTTCTCTCCATTTGAGGAGATAAACTCAATGTCATTGTGGGGGATGTTCTTCCTAGTGGAGCATTCATTGGCACCACTACCTAACCCTTCACTATCCTTGGTATGCTTTTGCTTCTTCAATATCTTGTCCAGGGCATCATTGCTACAATCAAACTAGATTCTCACCTAGAGCTCATCTTGAAACTTCTCAAGGTCATTTTGGAGAACCTCCATTTCTCCAAGCAGCTGTTGGTATTCTTCAATTTTTACTTCTAGCCTTGATGCTAGATCTTCACACCAAAATTTCTTGGTGTCTTCTTCTTGAGACTTCAACTTTGAGATGCATTTCTCAGATTCCTCAAGGCATTGTATCACTTAGTTCTACTCCACTATAGCAACGTTCTTGAATAGCTTGTATTCCTTTCTTACTCTACTAAGTTCTTAAAGTGCATTCACAAGATCACCTTCAAGTTCAACTTTTGCTTCCTGTTCTCCTTCACCTTCACTATCACTCCCAAACACATCTTGTCAATGGGATCTATTTGCCTTGCCACACTCTAATGTGTGCACATCACTTTCTATCTCTTGTGTCATGAAGAGATGAATTTCCTCTTCATCAAAACTACAATAGCTAATTGATCTGCTATCAACACTTCCACATGTGTCTACATTGTTGTCCTTCATGCTTCCACAATCTGATTCAGCAGTGCATGGCTCATTTCTATAGATCTTCTTCAGTCTATCCCATAGACTCTTTGCCGAATTGCATCTATCCACCTGTGAGAGAACATCATTGGTGAGTCCACTGACCATGGCCTTCATGGCTTCTTCATTGCACAAGAATCTTGTTTCTTCTTTAGATCCAGAGGGAGGACTGATATTCCTAGGGAGGCCATTAATAATTGACATCCATACATCAAACCCTAGAGAGGATAGAAAGACTTCCATTCTATAACTCCAAACAGAATAGTTTGACCCATCAAACATAGGAGTAGAGTTTCACACTAAACAAACCATTGTTTCCTTAAGCCAAAATCTACCCAAGCTGGAGAAATCTCATATAACTGGGAACCTAAGATCTAATACCAATTGTTAGATACAACATACCACTAAGAGGGGAGTGAATCAATGGTTCTCAATCTTTTCCCTTTAATGACCTAGATGTGAAAACTAGTTATGGGATCTAATACAATATAGACTTACCAGTTAGTGGGGAGACAAAAATAGACATGCAATCACACACAAAGGGTCATCACATAACACTAGCATATATGAGGAAAACCCAAGACCGGAAAAACCTCAGTGAGCAATGCTGATAGAGACTACTGCTCCAATCTAGCCTCATAATGAAAAATTGTTACAATGTTTAGGGCACCAACCAAAGGAGCTACAACCCCTGATTTAGGGAACCAACCTAAGGAGCTACAACCCCTAATTTAGGGCACCAACCAAAGGAGCACCAACCCCTCACTAATTTATGGGCTACAAACCAAAGGAGCTACAACCCCTGCACCGAGCTACAACTTAGTGATCACAATGATAACTTCAATTACAAAAGTAGTTGTCTTGTTACAAGTGAGACTTGCAACCATTTCATATACCTTACTCTGTCGGTCAGATACCTTCTCTGCTACACCGACTCACTCTTCTGTTGCTTAACTATTTGTAAACTCTACTGGTACACCTCTCCTCTTCATCTTCTCTGTTAGATATCCACCTTAAACTCTCTACTCTTCACTGATACAACACTTTGTCAGTTTTCTATCTGTCTTCTATGCAACTTCCTTCTCTTCTGTTCTACCAGTATGGACACTACCAGTTCTGCTCTTCTACCATTTGAACACTTCAACAAGGTTCTCTCTTACTCTCAGTCTCTTCTTAGATAGTCGTTGAGCACTTGGCTGATTTTCTCTCACATGAAGAAGTAACACTCAATCACTTCGCAGCAACACACTTTTCTTCCATTCAGTAGAAACTTAACTATGTCTTTGGCCTGCATATTTATAGTCTAGTTTTCCTGCCAAAAGCCTATTCAAAATCTTAGTCAGTTAGGGTTTCCTCATCATCCTCAAGGAAAACTAAATCCAATTAGATCTTGCCCAATCTTATCTGACTAATAGCCAACTGTACACTTCCACCATCAATGCCCCTTCTTGATCACGCCTTCTATCTCTGGCGATCTGCTTTTTCCCTTATTAGTTTATTTCTTGGTCAACCACCAAGATTGGTCTTGTTGTTTCCTTCATCCACCTTGATCTCCTCAATCATTCTTAGCTAGCTCTAAGTTGTCCTCCAAACCTCAAGCCGCAAACCTCTACAACACGTCCTATGATTTGTTGGATCTTCCATTAATGTCGACCAACTCTGCAACTACCCCATCGGTGTACTTTCCTTCTTTATCCGAATGTAGGTCCGCCACATTGATTCCATGTAGCATCGAGGTCGACCACTGCTAGCTTGACTCTTCATGTCAGTCCAGATAGGATCACTGACCAAACCCTTTACTGATTCTTGTCTTTTGTCGGCTTACTAACCCTGCCAGTATCTTACACTATACCGGTCAACTCCTCATGTCTGTACTATGCTGAACTACTGGTGGAACTCCTTAATCTGTCATCGGATATGTCTATCCAAAGCATGCTCATCTTCATCAGGTAGGTAATCTTCTTCATCTACACCTTGTCCATATTACTAGTGACCATACATACTGGTAAAACCTCTTGATGAGACCATGTCATCAACTTTCCACTTACTCCATCTTTAGTCAGGCCAATCTTCCTCTATGTGCATCTACTCAGCCTGGACCATATCTCAGTCGATTTGTCAGGTTGACAATCCCATCACTCTTCATCTGTACCAACATCTCAATATGCCTTCTCAATCGGTCCAATGCATATCCCTGATTTCATGCACTTGATGCATTCCTTCAATTCACCAGTAGATATGGTGTGAACACATTCACTATGAGTCATTTCTTCTCATGATGACTGCATCTTCATCCGAAGGGAATCCTATTATTATTTAACTTCATAGCATACCTATGATCTGTTCATTCTTCTCATATTATATTGATTTTATTTAGGTAACATTCTGCCTCTTCATCACAAACAACAGCTCAAGCACCTTGGCCCTCTAGCTTGTATATCGGTCATGAGCTTTGCCGGCTCACAACCACTCACTTGGTTGATCTGACTTTTCCATGTCAACACATCACTTACCAGTTGACATATTTTCCTTACAGGTACTGATCACCTTCCCAACTCATCCACACAATTCAAGCAATAACTTGTGTATCGGTGACTCCCGGGGTTATCTTCCTTACCTTACCGATGTTTTGCAACACAAGGTGATATCAAAGATATCTAAACCTGTACTCCTCCTTGATCTCAACCTATACTCCTCCTTGACAGTGTTGTACATACATTTCTCATACTAGTAGTCATCCCATAGTGGTTGACATCAATGACAACACAATGCCAACACTCACTACCTGGCTAAAATGGCTAGAAAAAGAGGGGGCTCACTGTCGAGAGGAAGAAAGAAAGAATCCACCGTAAGAGGCACAACCACCACTCTACTATAATGCCAGAAGAAACCTTAGGCTCACTGCCACTAGTACCAAACACAATCAACAAACAACCACACTGATCAACCACTTCTTACTACCAAAGATATATCTTCCTTTTATAATAAACTTCCTTCTGCTAGAAACCTTTCTCTTGATTTTTTTCATTACAAGTGATCTTTATATATACTGATCTTCAAGATATATCATTCAAGTCGACCAAAGGAGATAATAAAACATAATTAAAAAATAGGTCTCCACTACGAATTCCCACAGTGGAAAGGGATGAAAAGTAGGCCACACCACAATACAACAATACGTTAACAAACACCGCAACCACCAAACCAAAAGATAGAACATCTAGAGACAATTCGGATCAAGAAACATCATGATCAGAAACACATTTATAGAGAACAATAATACGTGTCAAGATAGAATAACATAGACACGTGTATGAATATTATAATCCCAAACACACAATGAGAAAAAATGAAATGCAGATCAATTTGGACCTTTGCAAATATTGAATATTCTGATAACCACACATACTTCTCGAGAACCAAAATTCTCATCCTGTGAATACATATTTCTGCATTATGCATACCTATCTTCCACTTTGTTCAACACAACATACATACCTATCTTTCACATCAAACCAGACCAATCTAGACCACCAAATTGACATGAATGACAACATAGACAAGTAATTCTACCAAAAAAGACCTCAAAATGACCAAGTTATGAGCCTTCAAAGTTGGACTACAAAATAAAAAATCTCAATGGTGATGGGTCAAATATTTTTCTAAAAAGTGCTGATGTCAACAAAACATTATTTTTAATTTGTAGATTATATGCCTATCACACCCAAAAATACCCCTGCGTGGCTATACAGATGATGACATCAATAGCTGATTGAGCTGGCACATGTCATATGGATATTGATGTGCTAAGTATGGATCTTCTAATGTGGTCTATACGAAGGCTTATGTGGTGTGCAAACATGAAAGTACAAACAACTATGTGGCGAGTTCACTGGGTGTATGGTTGATGACATGGACTGATGACTATGAAGCCACATGGCAATATGAAAATCTGACTTGGCTACAAAATGTGTGATGCATGGTCCAATCAAGGGTTGCCACATGTCATCTATGGGTAAAATAAAAAATCATTGCATAGTGGTAGTTACCAAAGGAGGGACCCAACGGTTAGAGAAGGGGTGTTGGCAATGTGCAAGGGTTGAGTGGAGACCGACGGTGAAGGCCTAGGTTGTGGAGCCTAGGTTGTTCACTGGTTGGAGAACCACAGGTGTGGCCACTAGGAGGGGTGCCTGTGATAGACCTAGAGTGTCAAGAGGAGCATTCGAGACCAAAGAGGAAGCCTAGTGCCATAGGTTATTGAGTGGAGTTAGAGGTAGCTCTAGGCAATGAGGAGGCTATCAGAACATGGAGCAAAATGAAGGTGTGGTTGTGCTTAGAACGACCAATGGGGAAGCACGACAGATGGATGAAAATGGAAGTATGATTCTTTTAGAAAATATGTAGGATAGTGGTGGTATGAGTAGAAACCTACAAACAATGCAAGTACACTATATGGTTTGGGGGCGTATTGCTTATTAGGCAAAAAAAATTCCTAATGCCTTGAAAATGACCTTTTCCCAATATAGGAAAATTCATAGTCAAAATCTATGGAAATGGCCTCCCAGACTCAATGGTGATGTTGGATTTGGTGTAGGACGATCCCAATTTGCACTTCTCCTCAGATCTAAATCTCAAAGGAACCAAGATCTCTCAAAATGATTTCCCAATGGAGCCCCAATAGCTCTAATACCATGTAAGAATTTTCCAATAATAAGAACAGCACAACATAAGAGAGACAAAAATTGATAAGAACAAATTGTATTCTCATCAAGATGCAAAAATGGATCAACTAGATAAACCATATAATGAAGATGAGCCTGCTTATAAAGCCAAGGCCATATGGAAATGAGAGCACACAATCATGTCATGTGGCCCAATGGGACAGAAGGGTAGGTGAGGGTAGGTTAGGAGAAATAATAAAGTATTCCACAATAGGTAGATCACCCATCAAAGATTGAATGTGACAACAAGGTAAGACCACAAAAGGTGGAATTTCTCCTACAACCATCTTCCCTAGATGCACATTTCCCTAAGTGTCTCATATGAAAAATAAAATGAAATGCATTATCCTAATTCAACTTAGGTAAAGTGTAACTATGAGGCATAATTTACACCAACAGTGAGGATCTCATGCAATTCATTGATTGCTAATGTATCTAGGTCTTTCATTTCTTTAATGACAAAAAAAATTAAATTAAATTTGAAGGGGAGAGACCTCAACACCTTTTACACAATCAATGAATCATCCACCTTTTAATTAAGTCCTGTGATAGTGGTTACAATTTCATCCACATGAAAGAGATAGGCTACCATATTTTCTCATCTTTCATTTTAAAGATCTTAAATTTTCTTTAATGGTTTCAAGCTTAGCTTTCTTCAATTTTTCATCACAATTCATCACCTTGACAAACTTTCATTTTGATAGACCACACAAGATAACAATTATGGTTTTTGCATTGTTTTCATAGCCTTCCATCAAGCTTATTTATTGGTGAAAGTGTTGGAGCTTATAACCACTCAAAACATTTTACAAAATACAAAATCCTAGGCCCATTAGATAATTTTGCATTCTTATGCTTCAAAATGCATAGTTTAATCCATCAAATAATGGATCTCTATTTGAGAAACCTTCCCAACTACCATGTCTTCTCTCAAGATCTACCTTTTTCCAATTAGACTATTTCTAAAGGAACCTACTTTGATGCTAATTGAAGAGGTCACACTTATATTGGGAGTAGGTGATGAATTAGTATAAGATATATCATTAAAATTTAACAAGGGAGAGTATCTCATGGTGGTGCGAGGTCCTACGTTTGGGATGGTAGTTGGACACAAATAGTATATAAGTGGGGCACAATTAGTCTATTAATGGAGCACAAAATGTGTCATGTCCATAGTTATCCTGAAAAAAATTCCAATAAATTTGAAAAAGCAACCAACCATGTGATATCGTATAAGTACACAAATAAACATGACTTAATGCACAACTATGGACTTTATTTCTTTTTGGAACTATTTTGGACACCTTGGCAAAAAGGCATGTGATGTGACATCATATTTGACCATGTGAACTTAAAACCCATTTCTTAAGTAGGGAGCTTGACAAATAAGTAGTTGTACAAAATTCAAAAAATAAATTAATATTTAAGATAGATTTTGGGAGTCACAAATATAGCCTTCACCATCCTAGGGCCCTTGATGAAATGGCACTGAAATAGGGAAAACAACTGAGAGAGGGGGGCGTATTAGTTGTCTCCAAAAACCTACACAACTCGAACTTGATCTCAGATCTGATAAATAAACATGAAAGCATAAATCAGGATCACATCATAAACACACACAACATGAAGATTTTTGACATGGAAACCTTATTAGGGGAAAAAGCATGGTGGGGATGAACCCACAAAATAGGTATACTTTGTTATAGGTATTAAAATGGGGAATGCACGTGCATTCAGGCACACTTCCTAGAGCTCACTCTTCATAAATACAAAGGGCTACAACCCAAGGAAGGCTCACTGCCTTACAAAAAAATTCGGATTACATCCAGAAATCATGAACTCAGAAATAACATCCTTAATGCTTGGTTACAATTCTAGTTAAGCACATAACAACTTTTCTTTATTCTCCACATTTCTCCTCTACTTATGAAAGATCAATACATTATTCACTCACATACATCCCTCACACAAGATTATTACATTTATTTATACAAGACATTGTAATGTTACCAAAATGTATTGGTGGGTGAAAAATGTGTGAATGAGAGATCAAGAGGAAAAATACCCTTTCCCTCCAAGGAGAGATGAGAGTTTTACTATGGATTTCCCTTCAAACACTTTTAATGCATTACATTGGAAGAGGAGAGGAAAATTCACTAGATTCAAACTCCAAAGCTAAAGATAGAATTCTGAGTGAAATGGGAAACATAAGTTGATCCCCTCTTCCTATTTGAAATGGAAAGGAATTGATTGAATTATGTATGGCAAAAGTGACAAATAACTGATTATAACTTCAGATCGGAGTATGGTATGAAGTTGTGCACCTGGATCTAGTAGTAATATGTCAAGACGAAGTCACCCTATGAATTTGAGGAAAAGTTGCCCAGACCATGATCAGAATGTACACGATCCTTCGAAAAAATCCGTGAAATGAAAAGGGTTTTTCCACTTCTGTAAATGGAGCCCAAATTTGAAAGTACAGTTGTGCACCTACAACCTACACATAGAAAAGAGAGGAAAATGGGTTGGGATTGAGGGTTTGCCTTCGAGTCAAACCCCATTTTTGAAATTAGCCAAGTAATGAAAGAAATTACTTGCAAGTAAATGTAAATGAAAGACTAAAATGTAGATCACCTTAAGGGAGGTTGTGATAGAAATGTTGATATAAATGCTTGTGTGTAATAGAAGGTTGGAATAAATCTCCTCTTCCATGGTTGAATCCTTGACTTGAATGCAACACCTAGCCTTGAAGAGAGACTTGAGATGCTCAATGCTTGAAAGGGATGTTTGAATGTTTGAATTCTCTTAAACAGTTGATTGAAATTCATTCAACTTGACCAAATTCAACTTATGCAAATGAGAGGAAAAATGCCCCTTAAATTCATGCCAATGAATTTTATTTTTGTCACTGGCCAACATCGAAGGATTTTTCTTGCTCACTACAAAACCTCCAATGCATTCTTAGGAAAGGGCCTGCACAAAAACAGGGCAGGGATAGGGGTGACATGCCCCTGTCCTGCCCTTTTTCCGAGGGCAGAATGTAGATAGGGTGGTGCAGAGGCTAAGGAAGAAGCAAATTCTAAGGGTTGAGTAGTCTTCGATCTCTGATCATGCTAGGGAATTCGATCTTGCATGCCTAAGGACCCTAATGCAGTCAAAAATTTCTAGGGTCACAATTTTATGACACTACATTTAGCCCCCACTTTAGCGGGAATATGAGCGTATGCCAATACTGCCGATAAAGTACAAGGAAAGAAGATTGAAAGACTTTTACCATGTCAAGGAGACAAGGTGCGCCAAGCCCCTAGTGGACTTAGGATCTTACGACTTCGATTGAAAAAGTAAAAGGGAAGATTGAGAAGGGGAGAACCATGACTACAAGTACCAAATTTCCCCTCACTGTGAGTCATGAAAGCAAGGATACCAAAGATTACAAAGAAAAACAAAGTTCACTAAGTATTCTAAGTATCAAGAATGAAAATATGAGAGAATTTTATGCCCCCATTTTAAAGCGATCGCGCATTCCTTATCAGGAGCGATGACTTTAAGGTAGGATACACTCAAGAGAGAGAGAAGAGACAGAGCACGTTATCACAAGGATTTATCCCCCAATCGAGGAATAAACCCAAGGATAATAAACACAAAATAGGAGGTAGTGTCACTTTCCTCAGGGTCAGTATGTTGTATGATAACTCATGTATATCATATATGTATGTGCGTATAATTATCGTCATTTTCTAAAGAAGGACACTACCTTGGAAGAAAGGGAAGAGAGGATGTCTTTTGAGTCAACATGAAATAGACCAAGAAAAGATCTCAATGCTTTGCATCGTCCCCAAGTAGACATTAAGGGAACAATAGAAGAACAAGGATACACATAGAAGAATGTTCACAAAAGAGAAATAAATGAGAGAGATAGAAGATCTACAGTGCTAATATTTCTAATCTAGCATGACATTTGCCTCCCGATCTTGCCGATCACTATTTCGAGAAGGCGAGCAACATGCCAGAGGAGCGACATCGAGCACAACAGATGGAGCTATAAAAAGATCAAAATAAGGACTATGCTCATGTTGTAAGTCACTTTGTTTGATTGTAGGAGCTAGGATTAGGGTTTGTTAAAATTCAGTTGATAAATGCTTGTCCACATCAACATATTCATAGTCACTATCAGAAGCATTAGGAGTTGTATTGCCATTATGAATAACATTTCACCCATTTGTTCATCAAATTTTAGAGATAGGGGAGCAAGAGCATGAATAGGAGTAAAACCATCACATGTATTGTGCAACTTATGATTTGGTGATGTAGGTTGAACATCTTTCTTAGGAGAAAAAAAAAATCATGTCAACTATCAAAGTCTGAGGAGATTGAGTATTTTGAGGGATAGCTTCACGAGCTCAAACATGACATCTTCATTGATGTTCTCTCCTACAATGATTTCGTCGAGTCCTAGTGGAAGGGTGAGAAGGAGGAGGAATAGTTGAAAAAGAAGGAATGTTTCTCTCCTTGATAGTTGATAGTTTAGGCTGTTGTCTTTTAGGTTGAAGAAGAGAAGTAGGCCTCTTCTCTTGATAAGAGGAAGGAGGTTGAATTGCACCATATGAAGGAGGAATATTACGTGTAGCAAGGAGACCAGGTGCATCATGAGGAGGAGGTACATATCTAACCTTAAGAAGAATATTGTTTTTCTTCTTAGGAGAAGGTATAGTCACATCCATAGGAATAGGTGGATGATCTTCCTTAGGAGGGAGATTAGTTATATCTGTGAGGGGAAGAACCTCATCTTGAATAATAATAGGAATGCCAAGTGTTGGGGATATATGTTGACTTAAGGATAAGATCACATCTATCTTCCATTTTTTATAAGATTGAAAAGAGCACTGCTCCTTGATGGAAAAAAATAAAATTGTTTAGGCCAAAAGAAATCAATAGGAACACTGGGGCTTCTTTTGGATGGATGAAATAAGCTATGGTTCATGGTTATGATTTCTCCATTGTGAGGAAATTTTAGACACTTGTGGATTGGAGAAGCAATAGCCTTCATGGAAGATAGCCAAGGATAGCCCAACTTCAAATGAAATTGCTCAAAAGAGGGTATGATAACAAAGGCAACCTCCATGGATTTAGTATGAACTTCTACAAGAAGGATGATAGAGCCAATGGTAGGACAAGAGAATCCATCAAATAACTTTACAGCCACATTAGAAGCATCATATATTGGTTTATGCAATTGTAAAGTAAAAAGATACTCCTCAATGATGACATTAACCATGCAAGAGGGATCAACAAGAGTACCATGACAAGGTATATTCTTAACCTTCGCAACTATGTATAAAGGGCCATTGGGTGCTCTAATGGTCTCACTAGGGTCAAATGTAATACAAGGATCCTTACGCATATCTTGTTTTTCTACCATATTTACTAAGTTCATACCCATATAGGTGAATTCTTCAGAAGAGAAAGAATTAGGCACAATCTCAATAATGGTAGAGGTATGAGAAGGCAAGGGATCAGTGAAAATCTTAAGATTTTTATTAGGAGCTACTGATTTGTTCCCTTTATCATTAACACTTGCCACAGATATAGTATTATTATCAATCAAATCTTGAATCTTATTTTTCAATGCGATACATTTCTCAGTATCATGACCAAGCCGACGATGAAATTGACAAAATAAATTGTTATCAAAATAAGGGGATGCAAGTTTAGAAGGATCAACTGATTTTATAGGAGGAAGTTTGAAAACATTTCTTTGCAACAACTAAGACATAATACTATATAAAGATTCATTCAAAGAAGTAAACTGCCTTTCTCTTTGGAAAAATTTAGAAATAGAAGGCACACTTGTTGTAGCATTCACATTGTTGTTGTTGATTGTATCATTGAACTTGATGAAGCTTTTTGTTGGTTTGAACTTCACAAATGGTTGTTGAACACTCTCCCCCTTATCACTTGGAGCCATAGGAGTAGATTGATCCATTTGACTCACAACCAGTTGATAATTATGGAGTGTTGCACACAACTGCAGAAAGGAAGTAAAGTCAAACAAAAGAAGCTTTTCCCTGATATCTTTTTATAAATTAGAAATGAAAATTCTTTGAATATCATTATCAGGTACATGAAAAGAAATTTGAGCACACAAATGCTTATATCCACTAATGAAATCAATCACTTTTTCTTTAACACCTTGTTTACAATGCATTAAATCAATCAAAGTGATTTTAGGACCAATGCTTCTTTGAAATTGTTGGATGAAAGCATTTTCCAGTTGTTAAAAAGAAGTGATAGAATAGGAAGGCAAAAAGAAATACCATTGTAAAGCCTTATCTCTTAGTGTTCTTGTAAACAATTTTGCAAGCAATCATTGATCATAAGCAAAATCGTTACACAAAGTTTGAAATGTTTTGGCATGTGTAAGACGATTACCTTTTCCATTATAGAGTTCCAATTGAGGGATCTCAACATGTTTAGGTGGCATGACTTTAACAATATCAAGAGAAAGTGGTCTCACAATATCAAAGGTAGGAACACTAAACTTGGATTGACTCATAGAAGCAATTTGTTGTTGTAAGGAAGACATGGTTTGAGAAAAATTGTTAATTGTTGCCTTGGTAGAAGAATTCATGTTAGACATATTTGATTGAGAAGGTGGTGTGATGTTATTGAAAGAAGGCATAGACTGAGAATAAGATGGTGGGACATTATGATAAGTAGGCATATGTGATGATTGGGTAGGAAAAGGGACACTTAAAGGAGGAACAAAGTTGTTGAAGGAATTGCCCCTTGTGTCACATTGATTGGTTGAGAAATAATAGGAATACTTACGAAAGACATAGGTAAAGATGGAGGAATAAATGAAGAAGAGTGATTGCCCCCATGACCAATGGTTGTAGAAATGACATTTTAAGTTGATGTAGTCATGATGTTGGAGGTAAAAGTAGGAATACTGGTCATAAGAGTAGTCAAAGGAATAGAAGGATCGACTTGTGTCGAAGGTTGTGAATAACCCAGGGTTTCAGCACAACTCTTGATAGGTATGACTTTAGAATCAACAATATGTGCAATGCCATGCAATATATCAATTCCATTGTTATCACTTTGAATCGTACATTTAAGGCCTTCAATTAATGGAAGAGCTTCACTATTAGGGTATTCTTGGGACATCCATTGTTGAAAGTTATCAAATTGATTGTCCAATGTGGAAAGTTGATCTATAGAGACCCTAGTTAAAGCTTCTTCTTCATCATGGGATTCATCAACGGGCTCAATAGGCACATGATTAGGATGGGAAGAATTAACATGATCCTCATTAAAGAAGTCACCCAAATTAGGATCCATCTCCTTAATAATTAAACCTTGAGAGGCCTTAATTGTAATGTTTCATCTAATGGGGATAGTATAGGTAGGACTAATAGTGGTATAACTCATGCAGTAGAGGGAAATTTTTTATTTTGAATTTGGAAAAAAGCTTACAAATTTGAGTAATGCAAAATGTAAGAAAATAATAATTACACAATTTGAACTTTGTTGGAGGAAGAGGATGACAAAATTTCCAAAAATGAAAAGAAATTGGAATTTCAAAATTAGGGCCAAGGCAAGGGCACTTAACTTTAAAATCGAAATTTTTAAAATCAGGACAAACTATAAATAACCTCTTAATTTTAAACATTTTCTCGAAATTTGAAATGTTGAATTTTGGAGGTATTTTCAATTCTAGAGGGATCTAAAATCGACAAAATCAACCAATCGTCTAGATTTAGGCTATTAAATATAGTCATAACAGTCTCCCAAAATTTTGGGAAAAAAAGCCAAGGACCATGGTGGGAACGCACATGGTCCGACCAACCTTTTTTGAATTTTTTCAGGGATAAATATTACAATGATTTCAAAGCTAACCCCCAAAAAATGGCTAATTTTACAATTTCTAGATGGGCAAAATTAAGGTTCAAATGTAAAAATAGGACCCTATTAGGGTTTTGAAGAAAAAGAGAAATTGAATTGCAAATTTGAAAAAGGTAAAACCTAATGGATAGGGACACCTTGAAAAATGTTTAGAAATCTGAATTGGAGTGAAATTGATTGAAATTTGCATAAAGTCCAACAAACTTTGAAAATTAGGGTTTTATGACCTAACCACTTAATTTTAAATTTTGAATTTGTAATGTCCCCACTTTAGCAGTTGACCAAGTGTATGTGTGTTAGCCTAGCTCTACATGGTCCCGAGGGCTAACGAAGGGTTTAAGGGGATCCTTGAGAGTTTTGGCCTAGTCATTTCTAGTTTGGGCCAAAACGGAGTTGATTTACTTAGTTTCAGGCATACTTACTATTTTTAGTAAGTCACCAGGACACAACAGAGGCTACTTTTGGTGATTGGATTCGATACTCCTCGGTGAGAGATTTTTGACAAGCTATCACTCACGCTATTTGGAGTCCGATTGCTAATATATTTTAATGCTTGAAGTGTTATTAAAGTAACATTTAATTTAATTATAAAATATTAAAGTGTTACTTTAATATTTATTTTATGGGGACGTGTGAAAATCAAAGGGGCACCCAAGGGAGACATAAGTGAATATTTTAATATGTTTTATATTGTGCATCTTTTATCCCACATTTCTCAAGTGAGTTGGGTCGACCCTTGGAGAAAGAATAAAAGGAAGCTTTTGTGGCTTCATTCAGCATGTCGAATATGAGAAGAAATTGATGTGTGAGTTGCAGGTCCATTCTTGGCATTAGGGGATATCTATCCTCTCTTGTGACATTCTAGATATCATTCCTCTGGGGTTTGGCCTTTGGAATCCATTTCTATCAGCTTCATCAGCAGGCAGATTGGGTGCATCTCCAGCTGCAGGCAGATTTGGTGTTTTGCTCATACCTTCTTCACTTCTTGTCCAATGCTTATGCCATTCTGAAGGGATGATTTTAAGAAGATATTGGAGTGATTGAAGACTAATTAATACTATAGAAACACTATAGCGCAACACTATTCATGTTACTATAGCATGACACTGTTCACGCCACTGTAGCCCGACACTATTCACATTACTGTAGCACGACACTATTCATGTTATTGTAGCAGCAAGATGGGAAGTCATTGTTGGAACATTATGTCAAAAATGCTGGAGTATTTAGTGAGTTGAAAAATCTACTATGTATTTGATTTTATTAATTCTAGAAATAATATCATATCAGCAGTAGTTCAATCTTCATGTTGAATATTATTGTAATTTCCTTCTAGTTCATGTTATGCGACTTCAAATCCATGCAAAGACTTAAAAACAAAAAAACATTTCATTTCCGAAGCCATAAGGGGTATAAACATTAAATGGACAAAATAAAGAGTTGGATGCAAACTATTTGACTAAATTCCTATCAGCAGTTGGTTTAGTTTTTGGGCATTCTAGGGTGTCCATTATAGTGGTATTAGAGCTTGTTTTTCCTACCATCCTGTGATGGTTTCATGCGTACAACACATCAGTATTACTTGAGGAGAAACAGGTCAAACCAAAACTTACAGATTTCACCAAAGATTGGAGAGGAGGATGACCCTTTTTTAGCACCAGCCATGGGTGATAGAGATGGGGAAAGGGGAGAACCTAGCACTACAGAGATGCTCAATGATCTTGCTAGGGGTCAGAGGGAGCTCTAGGCTACATTGCAATAGATAGCTATAGCCATTACACAACATTTGACAAGAGCAGAAAAAGGCAATAATGCCAACCAAGGTAAGAATGGCAACCAAGGTAATAATACCAATCAGGGTACTAATGCTAACCAGGGAGGTGGACAGGGTAATGGAGGTAACGGAGACACATCGGTTAATAGGTGAACTAGGACATATGCTAGAGTAGGTTCTTCTACTACGAGACCACTCATGCCACAGTTTCCTCCGAGACAGAATGACTAGAATAATGCTGATCCTACACAGCAAGAGATTCAAGATATGATTATGGATGATTGGAGGGACTCTAGCCTTGAGTTACAGGCTAAGATGACATTCAAGGAATATATGGATGTTAGACTCAAGAATATGCCCATGAGAGGAAACCGACAATAGAATTATGAGATGATGAAGAAGTTGGGAAAGTTTTCTATTCCATACTATGATGGTATAGGGAAGGCTTCAGCACGAACATGGGTCCAGAAATTAGATACTTATTTCTAGCCTAATCCCATGCTTGAGGAGGATGGGATTAAGTATGCTGCATTGCACTTGGATGGGAATGCACATGAGTGGTGGCACCATGGTATGGTCACATTGGGCCATAACCAAATAGACACATACACAGAGTTCAATGAGAGGTTGATTTACAGGTTTTATACGAAGGATCTAGAACTCCATTTCAAGGAGTTAGCCTAGTTGAGACAATGGAGTCCTATCAATAGTTACATCTCAGATTTCTAGAGTCTATCAGTGTTGGTTATAGACATTTCAAAGATGAGGTTGATTGTATTGTTTGTGGATGGATTGTCAGAGCCTCTTCATGGTTGGCTGAAGGGACATGATCCCCTCACATTGCAGGATGCCATTCAGAAGGCGAGAGATCTTGCACCTTCCGCTTCTAGGAGTAAGTTCACTCCTAAGGATCCAAACTTCTAGAAGGATAAGGATAAGAAACCTCTACATAAGGATTCTCAGCCTCATAAAAAAGAATCAAAGAGGTTAGATGATGAGACACTGAACGAGTTGAGGCGGAAAAAACTATGTTTTCAATGTAGGGAACCATGGGATTTATCTCACAAGTATCCTCTAAAAGCTAAGGCCAACCAGATGGAGTACTTCTCTGCTAAGGAGTCTTAGTCAGATGATGAGGAGCAGCAGTCAAAGTCTGATAGTGAGAGGAGTGCCACTAAAGAGGGTTCAGGGGATGAGAAGTCCTTAGCTAGATTGATAGGTGCTCAAAAGGCAATTACTTTTAAGGTGCATGCCACCATACACGGAAAGAAGGTGGTTTCTTTGTTGGACACTGCGGCCACACATAATTTCATAGATTCATAGTTAGTGGCTAGGAGAGGGTGGCAAACTAAAGAACATTCAGGATTCTGAGTCATGGTAGCTAGTGGTCACAAGTTACTATGCACATAGACGATTACAAATCTTCACATTAGATTGGGTGATGGTTATGAGCTCCACGATGAGTTCTAGGTTGTGGACATGGGTGATTATGACATTATCTTAGGGATGACTTGGATGGCATCGTTGAGAGAGTTTACTCTCAACATGGAGAGAGTAGAGTTGAGGTTCCAGCATGAGGGTAGGACTGTGGTACTTAGAGTATTATCAGATGGTAGTTGTAGGGTAGTTTCTTTGAGGATGGACAGGCTGTTCAGACATGATGATGTTGAGTGGGCAGCGGAGTGCTTGATTATGCCAGCATCACCAGAGCCACAGGTTAAGAGTCATCTGCCTGATATGTAGGACATCCTTGATAGACATGACAAGGTATTTGGCAGTATTCCACATGGCATTCCTCTAGATAGGGGAATAGAGCACGTCATTGAGTTAGAAGAGGGGGTTAAGCCCATTATGATCATGCCCTGTCATCATCCAAAGAAACAAAAGGATGAGATAGAAAAGGCCATCAAGGAGTTGTTGGAAATGGGGCACATTAGGCCAAGCAAAAGCCCTTTTGCTTCAGCAGTTGTTTTGGTTAAGAAGAAGGATAGAATAATGCGCATGTGCATTGACTACAGGGCCTTGAACAAGAAAACCATTAAGAATAGGTGCCCCATTCCAAGGATAGATGAGCTGATAGATGAGCTACATGGGGCATGCTTCTTCACAAAGATAGATTTGAGATCAGGGTATGATCATATCAGTATGAGGGTAGAGGACATTGGGAAGACAACTTTTCGGTGTCACTATGGTCATTTCAAGTTTCTGGTTATGCCATTTGGGCTAACCAATGCTCTTGCTACTTTTCATAGTTGCATGAACCAGGTGTTCAGGGGGCAATTGAGGAGACTCATTTTGATTTTCTTTGATGATATTTTTGTCTTTAGCAAGACATGGTAGGAGCATTTGCAGCATCTTGAGGAGGTGCTATCTATTTTGGAGAGAGAGTCACTATATGCCAAGGAGTCTAAGTGTGAGTTCGGGATGACAAAGCTTTTGTACCTTGGTCATACTATCAGTACAAAGGGAGTTCGGGTGGATCCGAAAAAGATTAGAGCTATTGTTGATTGGCCCACGCCTACGAAACTTACTTAGCTTAAGGGGTTCTTTGGCTTATGTGGTTTTTATAGGAGGTTTGTTAAGGGGTTTTCTCAAATAGTTGCTCCCTTGACAAATCTTACTAAGAAGGGGGCCTTCATGTGGACCGGGGCAGCACAGAGGTGCTTTGAGCATTTCAAGCAGGTGATGTCTTCATGTCTAGTTCTAGCTCTACCAGACTTCACAAAGCCTTTTGAGCTTCATTGTGATGTCTCAGGTGATGGGGTTGGAGTAGTATTGATGCAGGAGAAGCACCCCATCGCTTTTGAGAGTAGGAAGCTCTGAGGTGTGGAGAGGAGGTATTCTATTTATGATTGTGAGATGTTGGCCATGATGCATGACTTGGCCAAATTTTGATCCTACTTGGTTGGAGGGAAGTTTGTGATCAAGATGGATCACAATAGCATAAAGTATTTCATTAGCCAACGAGACTTGAATGATAGGCAGTAGAAGTGGGTCACTAAATTCAAGGCTTATGACTTTGACATTGAGTTTGTCAAAGGGAAGAAGAATGTAGTAGTTGATGCCTTATCCAGAAGACCTCACTATACATGATGATCACTAGGAGGCGATAGATGGATTGATCAAATTTCAGGACAGGGTTTATTTGATTCCATCATCACAGTTGAGAGAGGCGATACTGAGGGTATTTCATGATGCGCCTATAGCTGGGCATTCGACGGTTTTCAAGACCTATAGGAAAATCCGAGAGCGGTTCTCATGGAGAGGGCTTAAGGATGATGTTAAGAGGTATGTCAGGGAGTGTGCAGTTTGTCAACAGAATAAGGGAGAGCACAAGTTTCCTGTAGGTTTACTACAGCCCTTGCCCATTCCAGATAGGAAATGAGAAAGCATTTCTATGGACTTCATCACTAGTTTACCACAAGTGCAGGGAAGAGATTGCATTTATGTGGTGGTAGACAAATTGACGAAGTTTTCTCACTTCTTCGCTATCCCTTCTACTTACACAACAGCTTAGGTGGTAGATTTGTTCTTCAAAGAGATTTTTAGGTTGCATGGGCTACCGAGATTTATTGTTAGTGATAGGGATAGCAAGTTCATGAGTGCCTTTTGGTAGGAGTTATTTAGGCTATGCGGTACAGATCTTACACCTAGTACAAGATACCATCCTCAGATAGATGGGCAGATGGAGATAGTAAATAAATAGGTGGAAGGTTATTTACGGAACTATGTGACTACACAGTAGAGAGCTTGGGTCAGGTGTTTACACATGGGGGAGTATTGTTACAATACCACATATCACATGACCATTAGGATGACTCCATTTATGACATTGTATAGGTATGAAGCACCAAGCTTCATGGATTTGGCTTTGGGGGACAGTAGAGTGCCCAAAGCCAAGGATCTGTTGCAGGATAGTTAGGATATCCTAAGAGAACTCAAGGAGAATATAGAGTAGGCTCAAAATCAGTAGAAGTTGTATGCTGACCAACATAGGGTAGAGTGCAGTTTCGAGGTGGGGGACATGGCGTATTTGAGGCTACAACCATATAGGCATTCATCACTCAAGAGGAGTGGAGTAGAGAAGTTGAAGCCTAGATTTTATGGTCCCTATAGGGTTATTTGTAGAGTGGGTGAAGTCACCTATGAGCTTGAGCTTCCAGAGGGTACTTGGGTACACAATGTATTTCATGTGTCTAGGCTTAAGAAAGCCATTGGCTAGAGTGTAGTACCTTCTGCAGATTTACCCCCTTTGGATGAGGTGGAGAAGCTCGTGTTAGTACCTGAGGCTATTTTGGACACCAGAGAGAGGAAACTCACAAATAGGATAGTGAAGGAGTATTTGGTCAGATGGAGAGACCTGCCGGAGGAATATGCTACATGGGAGAATGAGCAGGTGATACAACAGGCTGGACTGAGATTGCTTGAGGACAAGCAATTTCAAGGGGGGCGGACTGTAATGCCCCCACTTTAGCAGTTGACCAAGTGTATGTGCGTTAACCTATCTCTACATGGTCCCAAGGGCTAACGAAGGGTTTAAGGGGATCCTTGAGTGTTTTGGCCTAGTCATTTCCAATTTGGGCCAAAATGGAGTTGATTTACTTAGTTTTAGGCATACTTACTATTTTTAGTAAGTCAGCAAGACACAATGGAGGCTAGTTTTGGTGATTGGATTTGATACCTCTCGGCGAGAGCTTTCCGACGAGCTATCACTCACGCTATTCGGAGTCTGATTGCTAATATATTTTAATGGCTAAAGTGTTATTAAAGTAACATTTAATTTAATTGTAAAATATTAAAGTGTTATTTTAATATTTATTTTATGCAGATGTGTGCAAATCAAAGGGGCACCCAAGGGAGACATAATTGAATATTTGAATATGTTTTATATTGCACATCTTTTATCCCACATTGCTCAAGTGAGTTGGGTCAACCCTTGGATAAAGAATAAAAGGAATCTTTTGTGGCTTCATTCAGCATGTTGAATATGAGAAGAAATTGATGTGTGAGTTGCAGGTCCATTCTTGGCATTCGGGGATGTCTATCCTCTCTTGTGACATTCTAGAAGTCATTCCTTTGGGGTTTGGCCTTTGGAATCCATTGCTATCAGCTTCATCAGCAGGCAGATTGGGTGCATCTCCAGCTACAGGAAGATTTGGTGTTTTGCTCATACCTTCTTCACTTCTTGTCCAATGCTTATGTCATTCTGAAGGGATGATTTTATGAAGATATTGGACTAATTGAAGACTAATTTATACTGTAGCACAACACTATTCACATTACTATAGCACAACACTATTCACGCCACTGTAGCGCGGCACTATTCATGTTACTGTAGCACGACACTATTCATGTTATTGTAGCAGCAAGATGGGAAGTCATTGTTGGAACATTATGTCATAAATGCTGGAGTATTTAGTGAGTTGAAAAATCTGTTATGTATTTGATTTTATTAATTCTGGAAATAATATCATATCAGTAGTAGTTCAATCTTCATGTTGCATATTATTGTAATTTCCTTCTAGTTCATGTTATGTGATTTCAAATCTATGAAAAGACTTAAAAACAAACAAACATTTTATTTTTGAAGCCATAAGGGGTTTAAACATTAAATGGAGAAATAAGGAGTTGGATGCAAACTGTTTGACTAAATTCCTATCAGTAGTTGGTTTAGTTTTTGGGCATTCTAGGGTCTCCATTACAGTGGTATCAGAGCTTGTTTTTCCTGCCATTCTATGAGGGTTTCATGCGTCCAACACATCAGTATTACTTGAGGAAAAACAAGTCAAACCCAAACTTACAGAATTCACCAGAGATTGAAGAGGAGGGTGACCCTTTTTCAGCACCATCCATGGGTGACAGTGATGGGGAAGGGGGAGGACCTTGTACTACAGAGATGCTAAGTGATCTTGCTATGGGTCAAAGGGAGCTCTAGGCTACATTGCAGCAGATGGCTATAGCCATTACACAATATTTGATGAGAGCAGATCAAAGCAATAATTCCAACCAAGGTGATAATGGCAACCAAGGTAATAATACCAATTAGGGTAATAATGCTTACCAGGGAGGTGGACAGGGTAATGGAGGTAATGGAGATGCATCGGTTAACTGGGGAACTAGGACATATGCTAGAGAAGGTTCTTCTACTACAAAACCACTCATGCCATAGTTTCCTCCGAGATTGAATGACCAGAATAATGTCGGTCCTACACAACAAGAGATTCAAGATATGATTATGGGTGATTGGAGGGACTCTAGCCTTGAATTACAGGCTAAGATGACATTTAGGGAATATATGGATGTTAGACTCAAGAATATACCCATGAGAGGAAACTGACAACAGAATTATGAGATGAGGAAGAAGTTGGGAAAGTTGTCTATTCCATACTATGATGGTACACGGAAGGCTTCAGCATGGACATGGGTCCAGAAATTAGATACTTATTTCTAGCTTAATCCCATGCTTGAGGAGGATGCGAATAAGTATGCTGCATTGCATGTGAATGGGAGTGCACATGAGTGGAGGCACCATGGTATGGTCACATTGGGCCATAACCAGATAGACACATATGCAGAGTTCACTAAGAGGTTGATTGACAGGTTTGATACGAAGAATCCAGAATTCCATTTCATGGAGTTAGCCTAGTTGAGACAGTGGGCTCCTATAGACAGTTACATCTCAGATTTCTAGAGTCTATCAGTGTTGGTTACGGACATTTCGGAGAGGAGGTTAATTGTACTATTTGTGGATGGATTGTTAGAGCCTCTTCGTGGTTGGCTGAAGGGACATGATCCCCTCACATTGCAGGATGCCATCCGGAAGGCGAGAGATCTTGCACCTTCTACTTCTAGGAGTAAGTTCACTCCTAAGGATCCACACTTCAAGAAGGATAAGGATAAGAAACCTCTACATAAGGATTCTCAGCCTCATAAAAAAGAATCAAAGAGGTTAGACGATGAGACATTGAACGAGTTGAGGTGGAAAAAAATATGTTTTTCAGTGTAGGGAACCATGGGATTTATCTCACAAGTGTCCTCTGAAGGCAAATGAGAACTAGATGGAGTACTTCTCTACTGAGGAGTCACAGTCAGAGTCTAATGGTGAGAGAAGTGCCACTAAGGAGGGTTTAGGGGATGAGAAGTCCTTAGCTAGATTGACAGGTTCTCAAAAGGAAATTATTTTTAAGGTGCATGGCACCATACAGGAATAGAAGGTGGTTGCTTTGATGGACACTGCGGCCACACATAATTTCATAGATTCACAGTTAGTGGCTAGGAGAGGGTGGCAAACTAAAGAACATTCAGGATTCCGAGTCATGGTAGCTAGTGGTCACAAGTTACTATGCACACAGAAGATTACAAATCTTCACATTAGATTGGGAGATGGTTATGAACTCTAGGATGAGTTCTATGTTGTGGACATGGGTGATTATGATGTTATCTTAGGGATGACTTGGATGGCATCGTTGAGAGAGTTTACTCTCAACATGGAGAGAGTAGAGATGAGGTTCCAGCATGAGAGTAAGACCATGGTACTCAGAGGATTATCAGATGGCAGTTGTAGGGTAGTTTCTTTGAGGAGGATGGAGAGGTTGTTCAGCCATGATGATGTTGAGTGGGTAGTGGAGTGCTTGATTATGCCAGCATCACCAGAGCCACAGGTTAAGAGTCATCCGCATGATATGCAGGACATCCTTGATAGACATGCCAAGGTATTTGGTAGTATTCCACATGGCATTCCTCCAGATAGGGGAATAGAGCACGGCATTGAGTTAGAAGAGGGGGCTAAGCCCATTATGATCACGCCCTATCGTCATCCAAAGAAACACAAGGATGAGATAGAAAAAGCCATCAAGGAGTTGTTGGAAATGGGGCACATTAGGCCAAGTAAAAGCCATTTTGCTTCAGCAGTTTTTTTGGTTAAGAAGAAGGATGGAATAATGCGCATGTGAATTGACTACAGGGCCTTGAACAAGAAAACCATTAAGAACAAGTACCCCATTCTGAGGATAGATGAGCTGATAGATGAGCTACATGAGGCATGCTTCTTCACAAAGATAGATTTGAGATCAGGGTATCATCAGATCAGTATGAGGGTAGAGGACATTGAGAAGATAGCTTTTTGGTGTCACTATGGTCATTTCGAGTTTTTGGTTATGCCATTTGGGGTAACCAATGCTCCTGCTACTTTTCATAGTTGCATGAACCAGGTGTTCGGGGGGCAATTGAGGAGATTCGTTTTTATTTTCTTTGACAATATTTTGGTCTTTAGTAAGACATGGGAGGAGCATTTGCAGCGTCTTGAGGAGGTGCTATCTATTTTGGAGAGAGTCACTATATGCCAAGGAGTCTAAGTGTGAGTTCGGGATGACAAAGCTTTTGTACCTTGGTCATATAATCAGTGCAAAGGGAGTTCGGGGGGATCCTAAAAAGATTAGAGCTATTGTTGATTGGCCCATGCCTACGAACCTTACTCAGCTTAAGGGGTTCTTTGGCTTATGTCGTTTTTATAGGAGGTTTGTTAAAGATTTTTCTCAGACAGCTGCTCCCTTGATAGATCTTACTGAGAAGGGGGCCTTCATGTGGACTGGGGCAGCACAGAGGTGTTTTGAGCATTTCAAGCAGGTGATGTCTTCATGTCCAGTTCTAGCTCTACCAGACTTCATGAAGCCTTTTAAGCTTCATTGTGATTCATCGGGTAATGGGGTTGGAGCAGTATTGATGCAAGAGAAGCAACCCATCACTTTTGAGAGTAGGAAGCTCTGCGGTGTGGAGAGGAGCTATTTTATTTATGATCGTGAGATGTTGGCCATCATGCATGCCTTGGCCAAATTCTGATCCTACTTGGTTGGAGGGAAGTCTGTGATCAAGACGGATCACAACAACATAAAGTATTTTATGAGCCAACGAGACTTGAATGACAGGCATCAGAAGTCGGTCACAAAATTCAAGGCTTATGACTTTGACATTGAGTTTTTCAAAGGGAAGAAGAATGTAGTAGCTAATGCCTTATCCAGAAGACCTCACATTTGTGCTCTTGCAGAGATTACAGGAGATTGGAGGGATAAGATTATAGCAGAGTATGTCAGAGATACTTGGGCTTCTGGTTTGATTTCAGGTACTATACAGGATGATCGTTATGAGGTGATAGATGGATTGATTAGATTTCAGTACATGGTTTATTTGATTCCGTCATCACAATTGAGAGAGGCCATACTGAGGGTATTTCATCATGTGCCTACAGCTGGGCATCCGAGGGTTTTCAAGACCTACAGGCAGATCCGAGAGCGGTTTTCATGGAGAGGGCTCAAGGATGATGTTAAGAGGTATGCTAGGGAGTGTGGAGTTTGTCAGCAGAATAAGGGAGAGCACACGTTTCCTACAGGTTTACTACAACCCTTGCCCATTCCGGACAAGAAATGTGAAAGCATTTCTATGGACTTCATCACTGGTTTACCACGAGTGCAGGGAAGAGAATGCATTTATGTGGTGGTAGACAGATTGACGAAGTTTGCTCACTTCTTCGCTATCCCTTCTACTTACACAGTAGCTCAGGTGGCAAATTTGTTCTTCAAAGAGATTTTTATGTTGCATGGGCTACCGAGATTTATTGTTAGTGACAGGGATAGCAAGTTCATGAGCAACTTTTGGCAAGAGTTGTTTAGGCTGTGTGGTACAAATATTACACCTAGTACGAGCTACCATCCTCAGACAGTTGGGCAGATGGAGATAGTAAATAAATGGGTGGAAGGTTATTTATGGAACTATGTGACTGTTTAGAAGAGAGCTTGGGTCAGGTGGTTACACATGGGGGAGTATTTTTACAATACCACATATCACATGACCATCAGGATGATTCCATTTATGGCATTGTATGGGTATGAAGCACCAAGCTTCATGGATTTGGCTTTGGGGGATAGCAGAGTGCCCAAAGCCAAGGATTTGTTGCAGCATAGTCAAGATATCCTGAGAGTGCAAAAGGAGAATATACAGCAGGCTCAAAATCAGCAGAAGTTGTATGCTGACCAACATAGGGTACAACACGGTTTCGAGGTGGGGGACATGGTGTATTTGAGGCTACAACCATATAGGCAGTCATCTCTCAAGGGGAGCGAAGTAGAGAAGCTGAAGCATAGATTTTATGGTTTGTATAGGGTGATTCGCAGAGTGGGCGAGGTCGCCTATGAGCTGGAGCTTCCAGAGGGCAGTCGCGTACACAATGTATTTCATGTGTATAGGCTTAAGAAATCCATTGGTCAGAGTGTAGTACCTTATGTAGATTTACCCCCTTTGGATGAGGAGGGGAAGCTCGTGTTAGTACCTGAGGCTATTCTGGACACCAGATAGCGGAAATTCAGAAATAGGATAGTGAAGGAGTATTTGGTCAGATGGAGAGACCTGTCGAAGGAAGATGTTACATGGGAGAATGAGCAGGTGACACAGTAGGCTAGACTAAGATTGCTTGAGGACAAGCAATTTCAAGGGGGCAGACTGTAATGTCCCCACTTTAGCAGTTGACGAAGTGTATGTGTGTTAGCCTAGCTCTACATGGTCCCGAGGGCTAACAAAGGGTTTAAGGAGATCCTTAAGTGTTTTGGCCTAATCATTTCCAGTTTGGGCCAAAACAGACTTGATTTACTCAGTTTCAAGCATACTTACTATTTTTAGTAAGTCAGCAGGACACAACGAAGGGTAGTTTTGGTGATTGGATTTGATACTCCACGGCGAGGGCTTTCCGACGAGCTATCAGTCATGCTATTCGGAGTCTGATTGCTAATATATTTTAATGCCTGAAGTGTTATTAAAGTAACATTTAATTTAATTATAAAATATTAAAGTGTTACTTTAACATTTATTTTATGGGGATGTGTGCAAATCAAACAGGCACCCAAGGGAGACATAAGTGAATATTTTAATATGTTTTATATTGCACATCTTTTATCCCACATTACTCAAGTGAGTTGGGTCGACCCTTGGAGAAAGAATAAAAGGAAACTTTTGTGGCTTCATTCAACATGTTGAATATGAGAAGAAATTGATGTGTGAGTTGCATGTCTGTTCTTGGCATTAGGGGACATCTATCCTCTCTTGTGATATTCTAGACATCATTCCTTTGGGGTTTGGCCTTTGAAATGCATTGCTATCAGCTTCATTAGCAGGCAGATTAGGTGCATCTCCAGCTATAGGTAGATTTGGTGTTTTGCTCATACCTTCTTCACTTCTTGTCCAATGCTTATGCCATTCTGAAGGGATGATTTTATGAAGATATTGGACTGATTGAAGATTAATTAATACTGTAGCAGCACTATAGCGCAACACTATTCATGTTACTATAGCACGACACTATTCACACCACTGTAGCGCGACACTATTCATGTTACTGTAGCATGACACTATTCATGTTACTGTAGCAGCAAGATGGGAAGTCATTGTTGGAACATTATGTCAAAAATGCTAGAGTATTTACTGAGTTGAAAAATCTGCTATGTATTTGATTTTATTAATTCTGTAAATAATATCATATCAATAGTAGTTCAATCTTCATGTTGCATATTATTGTAATTTCCTTCTAGTTCATGTTATGTGATTTCAAATCTATGCAAAGACTTAAAAACAAACAAACATTTCATTTCCGAAGCGATAAGGGGTTTAAACATTAAATGGAGAAATAAGGAGTTGGATGCAAACTGTTTGACTAAATTCCTATCAGCAGCTAGTTTAGTTTTTGGGCATTCTAGGGTGTCCATTACAAATTTTGGGAAAAAGGAGGGAAATTGAGAATTTGAATTGTAGAAATGAAAACAGTTCTGAGAACAATCAGAAGTCTAGAAATTAAATGGAAATCCATTTTTTGCACAAGTTTAATATGATTATTGAAAATTAGGGTTTTAACAAGTAACCACTTAATTTTGTAAATTTGATTTGTAAATTGAAAAAGACAATGAGGAAATTGAATTTGACAAGCAAAACAATTTTTAGATCTAAGATAACCACAAGCAATTTTTACAAATAACAAGTTCAATTTTAATTTTAAAAACTAGGGTTTGCAATGATTTAACCACTAATTTTGCAGAAATTTGAAACTTGCAAATGAAAAATATGCAATTTTGTTCTAAGGAAAGCATGTAAGACATCGGGTTCACAAAAATGTATTGGTGGGTGAAAAATGTGTGAATAAGAGATCAAGAGGAAAACTACCCTTTCCCTCCAAGGAGAGATGAGAGTTTCACTACGGAGTTCCCTTCAAACACTTTTCATGCATTACATTGGAAGAGGAGAGGTAAATTTGCGAGATTCAACCTCCAAAGATGAAGATAGAATTCTGGATGAAATGGGAATGATAACTTGTTGATCCCCTCTTCCAATTTGAAATGGAAATCAATTGATTGAATTATGTAGTGCAAAAGTGACAAACAACTGATTATAACTTGAGATCGGAGTATGGATGAAGTTGTGCACCTGGATCTGGCAGTAATATGTCGAGACAGAGTCACTTTGTGAATTTGAGGAAAAGTTGTCTGGACCGTGGCGCAAATGTACACGGTCCTCCGAAAAATCTATGAAACGAAAAGGGTTTTTCCACCTTTGCAAATGGAGCCCGAATTTGAAAGTATAGCTACACACTTGCAACCTATACATAGAAAAGAGAGGAAAATGGGTTAGGATTGGGGGTTTGCCTTCGGGTCAAACCCCAGTTTTGGAATTAACTAAGTAATGAAAGAAAGTACTTGCAGAGTAAATGTAAATGAAAGACTGAAATGTAGATCACCTCAAGGGAGGTTGTGATAGAAATGCTTGTGTGGAATTGCATTTTGGAATCAATCTCCTCTTCAATGGTTGAATCCTTGACTTGAATGCAACACCTAACCTTGAAGGAAGACTTGAGATGCTCAATGCTTGAAAGGGATGCTTGAATGCTCTTGAACACTTGATCACAATTCATCCAACTTGGCCAACTTTAACTTATGCAAATGAGAGGATAAATTCCCCTTAAACACATGTCAATGAATTTGATTTTTGTCATAGGCTGACATTGATAGAGTTTTCCCGGTCATTGCACAACCTACAATGCATGCTTAGGAAAGGGCCTGTCCCAAAATAAGGTAGGGATAGGGGCGCCACACCTCTGTCATGGGAGGACAAGGGCGCCATGCCCCTGTCCAAGGGGGGAGAGGGGTGCAATGCCCCTATCTTGCCCTTTTTCCCATTGCAGAATGCAGATAGGGTGGTGCAGAGGCCAAGGAAGAAGCAAATTCCAAGGGTTGAGCAATCTTCGATCTATGATCAGGTTAGGGGATTCGATCTGACATGCGTGACTACCCTAATGTGGTAAAAAAATGCTAGGGTTGCAATTTTATGACACTACGGACATCAACCTTGGAAAGATCAACAAGGTTGGCTCAACACACATAAAACAATTACAATGATACAGGTGTTGATCAAATACAAATTATCACATGAGGACTAAAACAATGTTGGCTAAGACATAGTATGGACCTAAATCAATCACCTCCAACGTGCAATATCTCCAAAAATTACACCTTGAACATTTGCAACACACTACAATCATCCCAAACATATCCCCAAATCCACATATCAAAATATTACAATGCGAAGTAATGCAGATCAAAATACTGACACTCTATCATCACTGAATAACTGAAAAACCAGCCACAACATAAATAATGATAACTTAATCAAATCTTCATGCAGACCTCTGAAAATTGAACTGAATCATCTATAGACATCCCTCTAATAACCCTTTAATCCGCAAACTCTGATCTTCACCATAATGAGTAGACTAACTCACTGAACTTCACTACATCACTGACACAAACAAAAATATGTTGACATCAATGACAACACATCTCTCAAATATCTCTCAAGCTCATATTTGCAGCATACTTCCAATAATCTCACCAAACTTCCAACAACCCTCTCTCTTAATCATGATATAGATCAATTATCAAACCATTTTATAATAACAGACACATTTAAGTTCATGTTGAGATAGTATGGAGCCAAATGACAATTGGGATTGAATTGAATGCTTGTTTTTTATTGGATAAAGCACTTTGATATAATGGTTTACATATACAAATACAATTCAACAACAAAACTGATTATAGAGAGAGCATCAAACATATAGAAGTTCACATTCTAATGGCCTTCTCTTCTATCAGAGTTTGGGTTGAATGTCATTGGCCTTCTCTTTTATGAGGAATTTGTTCAAATTCTAGTGGTGATCTATGACGAAAATGCCTACTACTACTTTCTACAACCTTTATTTAACTACTTGGGCGATATTATAATTAAATACAGATACTAATTTGACCTACTCAATGCACTAGCTCTGATGGAACCCACCCACCTGTAGGCACTCAAATACCCTTAAACAAAGAACAACAGATGCTGCAGGGTCTAAACTTTGGCGGCAGATGCTCTGTCTTTGCTATAGGAGCAGAATAATAACTAAAACACACAGACTGGCTGCAGGGCAGAATGTAAGTTTCTAGAAAAACTACAGTAACAACTAAAGACATGGTTGCAAGGGGTTAAACCACACAATGACATTTTCTAAAAAGCCCACATGGTTCAACACCCACAGAAATTAAACCCCCTTGAGCAGCAAATTTATAGAATATCACCATTCACAGGAAACTCACAAACAAGAGTACAAACAGATTTTAAAGAGCAATATTTAATTACTTCAAATAAAAAATATTGTCAATTACAGACATTTAAAAAATAATCACAGTGATCTGAGCTAAAATCTACATTCTTCTGTTTTATTTTGTTAAACCACTTCCACGTACCTCGTTACTTTCCTCTGACTTCCATGTTCTTTTTACTGAAAACTTCATAGTTGTTTCTCTCTTCTTCTCTTCATTGTTGCTTTGTTCTTGTCTTCCCTTTTTCGCGTTCTCTTCTTCCTTGTCTTCAACACTGCTACTCTTTATTCTTCCTTGTTCTCTGTCTTCTCTTCTATTCTTTTATACCCTTTTTCCTCTTCCTCTTCTGTCTTCACTACTGTTTTGTTGTTCTTTTTCTCTAAACAAAATCCCCCAAAATAGTTCTGGAAAATTCCAAAAATCCCACCCAGCCTGCTGGAACGTAAAAAAAAAATCTTCATAAATACTGGGCATTTGATTTGCCTTGTTTAAAACTCTCGCTCAAGCTTGTGCATTAAAATTTTTACCAAGTATTGCTCATTTATGAGCCTGTACGAGTGTGTTTGCAGCCGTCAAAAGACCAAAATAAAATCAGATTTTTAAAAGACAACTCATACGGTATGGTGGTGGTTGAGGTATGAACAAAATAAATAAAAAGTGCCTACATTATGATGCCCTTGCATCAAACTCCTTAAGTCCAGAAGTGACTATACAACAACTGCTACAAAATCACAGATCCAATGTTCTGGAACAATATGAGGATCATACGCATTAAGACATGCAGTACGTAAAAGAGAGCAATATGCATATGCCAATTATGAATTTTCCTAAATTTAGGAATTTCTTCAATTAGTTGTCAACATAGGAAATACTATCAGGGAGACATTCTAAATAAGAGAAAATCTACTAACTTCTAGGAAGGCTTTGTAGCCAATAGACCAAAACAAACAATCAACTATATTTCCACACAATAAGTCTTGAAGATTGAGAATGACTAACACCTAAATTGCTGAAATCAACACATCCCATAATTGCAAGGAACCATGTCTAGGAGTAATATTCCCCCACTATATACATGAACCATCAAACCTTTCTATGATAGTGGACATATCCAATTTCATTTCCTTTTGAGGTAGACTTTTAATTCTCTTAGGATGGTTTGGAGGCAAACAATGATTTGGATTGGGTTGAATGTTTATTGGCCTTCTCTTTGGGAGGAACTTTTTCAAAATCTAGTGGCGATTTATGTGCAACACTTCTCGCAAGCCATCTGTGTGGGTATAAGGGGTAAAAGTGCATACAACTTCCTACCACCTTTATTATACACTACTTTGAGGACAGTTCTTAAATACAGACACTGATTTGGCCTATTCAGTGCGCAGACTCCTAAGCCTGGAACTGCCTATCCAACTGCCAGTATAGATTCCCCTGTTCTGGAACAATGTAGGACAATAAGCATGGAGCTGTCCAATACGTAAAAGAGACCAATATGCATTATGCATAGATAAAAAAAATTGGAAAGAATAAGTTATCCTTAGCCACAGGGTGGATAAAATTTACCAGTGCCAATTGTGAATTTTGCCACATTTAGCAATTTCCTTAATTAATTGTCAACAGAGGCTATACAATCAAGAAGGCATTCGAAAACATAGGGTAATCTTTACGCCTTTACGGCAATGATTAGATTTACTTGTTATTATACATATTGTCCTAGATCCAAAAAGAAATCAGTTACATAAGACAACACACAGAAGGGCTACAAAGAGAGAAGGGTTGTGTACTTGCAAAATGTTAATCAAAGATGTTATGGAACGAAGCTAAAAATAGTGAGCCTCTTGAAATTGTCGAAAACATATGCAGGGGGCTTTTACTTGTATAACAATCTAATATATAAGAACTCAGAGACAAAGGTTTCGCTCATGGCATTTGTATTAAAATTTGATAAGCTTTCTCTGAAGAAAAGCCGAAAAGCTGCAAGCTCTTCCTATTATGAAAGACGTGCATTCTTTTCTTCTACAGCTTGAAACAAAATTAGAATAATAATAGAAAATGAAACTAACGTATTGTTACATTTTCATTTATTTTTTTAATTTTTTTCATTTACTATTTTTCTTACACTATATTCGTTTTCGTTTTCCTTGTCTTAAGGAGATACACCTGAAAAACATGTGGGTTGGGTTAAAACTTGAGTTAAACAAAACTAGAATCATGGTAAAAGAAAACGTTATTTGCTTATATGGGTTAAGAAGAAACACCTGCAATATAAATTGGCTTCAGTTAATAATATAAAGTGGGTTGAGTTAAAAATTAAGTGGGGTCTTAGTTTCTACTGTGGTATTCAAGATCTCAAGCAGAAACCTTGAGTCCTAAGAAGAGCAATGTGCATTTCCTTGATCAAAAGCATATTTCTAAGAAAATTCACGAGAAAAAAAAAAATTAAAATATAAAATAAATTTGCCAAAATAAATTTGCCACCTAGTATTTCTAGGATTCACAGTACCTAACATTCAAGAATAAAGGTATTTAACATTATACATTAAAGCATTCTAAAAAGTATTTGAGTTCATTTCCTCAAAGTTCCTAAAACATTAACAAAATAAAACCATAATTTTTACAAAATAAATACGATTTAAATTCAAAAACTTCATCATGTACATGTATATTACAAAAAAACAGGAAAAAGGTTTTAAGACATAGCATACCATTAATGGGGATCAGCTCAAACTGCAACCTATCCAAAATCTGGAAGCAAAAATTTAAAAATTTTAATTATAATATATAATTAAAAATATAAAAAAAAACTTACAAACTTAAAACCTTCTTAAAAAATCATTTAAATTAAATTCTTTTATTTAATCAGCGGTTAGCCTCTCGGGTTCATTCCACTCTTCGAGGGCATTAAAAAACTTAAAACATACTTTGGTACTTCTCCCTCTTATCCGCTCACTGCTGACCGCGTCTACGACAGCGCACTATTGTTAACTCCTTGAAGTAGAAAAAGCTTTTAAAAAAGCAGATATTTTTATTCATTCACAAGGTCAGATTAAAAACGATCTGAAACGGCCGCTTTGCAACGGGAATACCGTTTCGGCCGTCACAACACGAAACGAGGTTCCCGTCGAGTTTCTCGTCAGAACACAGAAGATTAAAGTCAATCAAAACCCCAACCTGCAATTACTTTCACAATACCATGAGCCCTAGTTCTCTATTACTACAATAGATCATCAAACCCCATCCTACAAATAATTTTCACGTCATCATACACACCAGAAACTCTTCTGTACTGAATTGCTGAAATTCTTATTAGGTTTTTCACAAATACGTCACTAGGAAAAACAACAATAATGTAAGACCACCGCAAATGAACCAGCAAAAAGTAAGTTATTAACTCAAAATCATGCCCGCTGTTCACTTTCACCTAATTAAGCCTTATGCTGTATTAGAAGAAAACAAGTGACAAGTTTTTGTTAATCTAAATCTAATGAAAACAACAGACGTCTATTTATGGTTTGCATTGAAACAAATCACAAAAGTAAGTATCGGCATTCAAATTTTTACAAGGAAACCGATAAAACTTAAACACCCCGCATAAGAGTTTTGTAACGAAACCAACAGAAAAAACGGATACCGAGTTAATTTTTCAACCTCAACAAATCGAAAGAACAGACACCCAGTTAGTTTTCAACGCAGCCTAATTGAAAAAACTGACACCCAATTAATCTTTGATTAAGATTGTGGTTTGCAAATATTACATTGCAAATTAATTTATTAGGATTTTGGATAGATTGAAATGCATTATGATTCAATTAGTCAACTGTCATTATTGTTAAGGTGTTGAATGTTTGAAACAAATTATACGACAAAAAGGTTCAATATTTTTATTCATAATATTAATTGAAAAGAGACTATTTTTAGTTGTGGTATGAGAATGATGTGATTATTGATTCTATTGAACAAGTTATTTTAAAGCATTTACAGTAGAAGTGTGACTGTGTTTTCTAACAATTGTCATCAGGCAGCTGGTATTTTAAGGCTTCATTCTAACATGTTTCTTCATGTGTCTTTCTTGATTTCTCAGACCACGTTTTCCTTAAGAAAAAAGAAAAATACTGAAGTTAGGAACTAAATTCATCAAATCAAGGAGCAAGTTTTGAAGTACCAGCTTGATAACAAACTTAATCACTCTGTTAAGTGTTATACACCTCCAATTTATTTTTTGCTCAGCATTATATGTTATCGTTTAGAGTTTAAGACTGCTCCTTCCTAATGGTGTTATACAACTCTTTGTTAAAGTCTCTTTTGCGGGGAGAGCATTGTCTGTTATTGTTTAGATTCTAAGGTTATCACTGTATAATGAGGTTTCTGAATGGTGTAATGATTATGGATTATAAGATTGCTGATGGAAATCTTTTTTTTTTTTTGCATTTTTACAACCTTTTAATTACTTAAATTTAATTAATTTTCTTATATTAATTAAAATAATTAAACTTTTAAAAACAAATTTAAAAAAAAATATAAAGATCAATTAACCTTTTTAATCCAAACTGTTGGAAGTAATCCCAACTACCCCTAAACTCAATCTATCACATCCTTTGTATCCTCCAGTCTGCAAAAACATTTGCGGCATTAAAGACAAGAATTGAAATAGATTTTCATAAGGATTTTAATGGATTGTCCTCTGTTACATTCGCAGTTTGAAAAACATTATTTTATGTGCACATTTCTGGAAGTTTCTTGCAGCTACCTCCCGCCCATTCTGGAAAGATCTAAGTCTTCAATAACAAGAAGCATTTTTTAATCAGTTAGTAGACTGAATGAAAAATATGTATTTTAATATATTTGTCTGCCCTGTGTTTGCTCTGTTTTTGTTTAATTTCTGCTCTCCCATGTTTCTACATTCGGTATCAGAGCCAATGGTAACCTGAAGAGTCTGGTTCGTAGAAGTTAGAAGATCAGGGAGATCTGAGTACAATTGGAAAATGTTGATACCAAGAGAGAAAGAAGCTGTCCAAAATTTGGAACCACCATTTTGCGAGACGTAGTCCAGCTTATTGGATGAAAATGCTCAGTAACACAAAGGGACAAAATTTTTCTGAAGAGTGGTCACTCAAATGATAAGGAAATAAGAGGCAAAGGAGAAAGGGCTGCCGGTTCCCTAAAAGAATTTCCAGTAAAATATTTAATAATCACAAATAGTGAAGATATGGTTGAAAAGGTATGAAACCCACCGACAGAAAGAGATTGCTGACAGGAGGAGGTTGCTCTCATAGTGAAGAAGTTGAAAGGATTTACAAGAGTTTGAAGGTGAACCAGCTGTAGCTGACGGGGGAGATTGCCAAAAGATTAATTTGGTGACCCATGTGGGAGAAAATAAGATGTAATGGGCCACAGAGACAGCGCATGAGGGAGGAAGTGAGAAAAAGTAAAGAGATCGTTAGCTTTTGTCAAGTTGTAGCTGAAAAGAAAGAAGTCAAAGGAGTTTGAAGATCGCTGGAAAAGAAAGCATATAGTGGAGAGAAGCCTGAGGCACGACTTCGAGCGCCTTGTGCAGAAGAAAATAAAAATTTGAAGAGACCGTGGTAAGTTTGAAGAAATCATCTGAGATCCGTGCTAAGAAAATAAGATTTGTTGTAGTCGAAACCTAGTCAGGGAAGGAGTAAATCGTTGTTTAGATTTAAAGTTCTCTTGCTGTGAGGATGGCCAAGATTTGAAGCCACCAATTTGATTAGAGAAGATGCCAAAGAAAAAGAGGTGATTCCTGAAGAAAACCCAATCTATTTTGTAGTCTGCAGTGATCACAAAGAAGTCAATCTATATTGTATGTTTGACTTGATTTTCCTTTGATTTATGTAAATGGGCAAGACAGGAAAGAAGGTGAAGAAAGAAAATGAAAATTTAATTAGTGAAATGGATGTTTTAAACAAGGAATTAATGTAAATGAAGAAATCTAAATTAGAAATGATTGCAATGATAAAAGAGGGATAAGCTGAAAAATGTAAACTTTTGGATGAGAATTGTGAGCTAGAAAAAGAATTGAACAAAGTAAAAGAAGAAAATAAAGAGTTGGAAAAAAGTAAACTTGTTTGATGACTTAAAAGAGAAGATGAAGAGATTATATCATATATTTGTCTGCCCTGTGTTTTCTCTGTTTTTATCTTTGCTTTGTCTTTGTTTTATTTCTGCCGAAACAAACCAACCCAAAGAACATATAACTTAGATTGAAAGCAGATCGGCAATGAAGTAGGAAACTAAAAATCCTAACCTTTCTGAGACAATGCCGCTGTCAATGGGTTCGCCCAATGGTTGGGGTTGACTACAATTTGACTGTGCCCTGGGCATTATTCGCAGTTCTCTTGATGTTCAAACTCATTTTTCTGTGAGTTGAAAAAACAAAGAGGGAAAGATTAGACGCCAGCGGATAACAAAAAATCGAACTAAGAAACAAATCGCGATGGTCATCTGGAAAAAAAGAATTAATCATCCACGAATCCACGCGGATAAAATTTCAACACTGATACCTTCGAAGAAATCATACGAGCAAAATGAATGTGTACGGACAACGGAAAAACACTTTTTGTCTTGTAAAATGTAATTTTACAAATGTAGAATGCAATAATGTCAGAAGAAAACAATTTAGTAAGCTCCAACATAGCCAACAATATTACATAAATAAAATTGCTGAAACAATATTACATAAATAAAATGCAGCTACAGCTGACATTTAGTAGGCTATTTCCAATCCAATCTATACACTGTTTAGCAAGATCTACCCGATTAGATGGTTGGTGTACCTCTGGCAAAACCTAGGTGAGATTTTACTGCACCTCCAAGTAGAATCTTTTATCTGGGATGGAAAGAATAATTGCATAAGGTAACACGGAAGCTTTGATCTTTCTGTAAAGAAGTCTATACACAAAACCAAAAGAACATAATTAAATATACAGGAAAACCATACAATCTAATATACATAGAAAAAAGTATTTGCTATAATGATATAAAAAGATTAATTTCGTAAAATAATAGTGAACTTTCAAATATTTCTA
The DNA here is from genome assembly GCF_030272615.1 of Cryptomeria japonica. NCBI lineage: Eukaryota > Viridiplantae > Streptophyta > Pinopsida > Cupressales > Cupressaceae > Cryptomeria > Cryptomeria japonica. The sequence goes on along the minus strand of NC_081411.1, from coordinate 217,893,812 downwards.
GAACAGGGCCCTAAACATACCTTCAAAATAACCTGAGAACAACACCATTAAAAATTAAAATATACATTACAAAATAACCAATTGTATGCACATAATAGAAAAAAGCACAAGCATAAATGGATTTAGGGAAACCTCATTTACATTGAAGAGCACAAACTTAAAAGATAATTAAATACAAATACCTCTCTGATTGAACAAAATGTATCGTTTGCCGTGTATAAAATGCATCCATACAGATTTTAGAAAATAGATTAATTTGTTTTAATCTACAATATGCATACATAGAACCATTACCAAATATTGTATTGCAGTACAAACATTTAATTGAATATGAATAATTTTTTATCTATTTATCAATATGCTGCAATTAATCTAAACACCACACTTTTGAGTTAATAGATAATTGCAAATTATGTAAATATCTTTTAACTTCTACTTAGAAAGTAAGACTTAAAAGATTTGAAGAAAAATATTTTATTTAAATTCAAAACTTCAAGAAAGTAAATGATTTCCTGACTGACAAACTAATTGGAAAAACTTCCACTACTAATAAGAATTATTGGATGATTAATAAACTTCTGTAAACATGATTTTGTTCTCATAGAAATTCATACGTTCCTAAATAAGTAAATAAATCATTCGCTGAATACTATCTTACGAGGTGCACAAGCGCTCTTTTTGCTTTGATCTTACGCCAAACTTGCCGATCTTCACCCAATTTATTCCTGAATTCATAATTAGAAAACAGCTAAATAATTGTTAAAATGATTTTCACTCGTGGACCATTTTCATCTTCGATATTTTGTCTGAATTCATCCCAGATTTTCCTACTTTTGTTCAAGCCATCGGTTCTATCCCCAGTGTAGTAGACCTTCCTTAGTTTTGTCAGCCATTCTAAGCCCTCTGGAACTTTACTCACTCGCGGACAAAATCCTACATAGAACTCCTCCAGGACGGCCATTGCTCTATCCTCCAAATCCGGCAACTCCTCTAAATGAGAGAAATTCTGAATATGCAGAAAGCGTAGCTTGGGAAACCCGGATGGCTTTCCAAATCCCTTTGGTAGATTTTTACAACTTCTATTACCATCTAATATCAGCTTTTTCAAGTGAGGCAATGCTTGTAATTCAGGATAATTGCGACATTCACAGTTAGCTAATTCGAGATGCGCTAGATCATGTAGCGCAAACACCCAATTCGGCACAGCGAATTTCTTGAGTTTTAGTGTTTGTAGATGCCGCATTCTGGAAAGATTCGGCGGCTGAGCTGATGCACTAGATAAAGTAGATTTAACTGACAGATGGCGCATCTCGAGTTGCTGAGCAAAGGTTCCGTCTTCCACTGCATGCTTAACTTCTATGCTTAACTCTTGAAGACAGGTTAATTTAGCAACATCCTCCAACTTTAGGAGCCCATCCTCTGTAACAGAGAGCTTCAAGTTGTTCGATCTCAGTACCCGCAAAGCCACCAGCTCTGATATTCCTTTCGGCATTTGACTCAGCAGGTCACCTTTGCAACCAATTATATTTAGATGCTGGAGACATTTGAGTTTATTGATCCAGTTAGGAAGACTTTCTAGCCCGCAGTGAGACAGATCCAGAAAGAGATGACTCTTAAGACTTCTCACACATTCTGGTACCTTTTTAGTTCCTGTTCGTGATAAATTTAAAAGCTTGAGAATTTTAAGCTTCCCAACACAAGGGGGCAATGTGGAGATCTGAGTTTTGCTCAAATCGAGAACCCTTAATAATCTCATAGGGCTCACGAATTTTTTCTCAATTATTTCAATGGGAGTTTCATACAGTGACAGCGTCCGAAGAGACTTGGGACAAGAAGCCCTTCCTTTTACAATGTCCTTATTCTCAATCTCTTTCTTGCGCAGTAAAATTCTTCTCGCTGATCTGAAGTCATCATCAACAGAAAATTTACATTGGTGTTCTTTGGAGATATCAATTGCCAAATCCAGCACCAAGTCATGGATCTTGCAATGTTTGACTAGATACTCATCCTCCTCTACTTCAAGCAAGCATAGATTGGCCAATTGATCTAAATAATGCCAAGCTACAGCCCACTGATCTTCCCCTTGAGGAATGAATCCTTCGGCTATCCATAGATTTATGAGATATTCAGCATCTATTCTCTCATCCTCAGGAAAGAAAGACACATAAGAAAAACAGAGCTTAAGAGTTGGAGGCAAGGAATCATAGCTCAGCTTGAAAATATGCGTAACTGCGTCACTGTTAGGACCACTAAACTCCGGCAGCTGATCGACTTTGGAATCCCACTCTCTTATCTCCGTGCAACGGGCGAGAGAAGCTCCTATTATCTTGAGAGCCAATGGTAAGTTCCCGCATCTCTGTGAAACTTTAGGAGCTATCTCTTGAAGGTAAACTGGGGGTTCACCTCCAAAAGCATGAGCGCAGAACAGCTGCCAACTCTCTTCCTCTGATAAAAGCTCCACGTTGTAAAGTAAACTGCGAAGCTTTTCGCAAATTTTCCTATCTCTTGATGTAACCACAACTTTACATTGGCTCTCAGGAGCAATTGGAAGACCAAGTCTCTCAATGATATTATTCTCACTGGCTGCCCTCCAGACGTCATCCAGCACGATGAGAGACTTCTTTCCTTGTAAAGCCCCATGAATCAACTCCGCTCTTCGGTTTTCACTTAAATCGTTCAAATTCTGCTTATCTATTTCATTCGTGTACGAGGCTAAATCCATCTGTAATTGACGAACAGTATATGATTGTGAGATGGAAAACCAAATCTTATACTCATAACCTTGGTCGATTCTCTCAAAAACATTTCGAACAAGAAATGTCTTCCCTGCTCCGGCCATCCCTACCACGGCAATGACTGGAACAGTTGATTGATCTATCATAAGCCTGAGGCTTTTAAGTTTGGGCTCAATCCCTACAGGGTGTGAGTCGAAGGGCAGGCGCCTATTTTCCTTCCTCGCTGCTTCCCCCGCTGCACTGCTTGACGGCTGATGCAGTCTAGCTTGGAAAAGCTCAAGCTGCTGTCCACTTTCCATAACGGATCTGATTCGTTTTTTGACTTCTTGAATTCTTTTCGCCATTCTGTAACGGAAAATCAATTCATCAGGATTGCAGACACAAGACTGAGTTACACTGCTAGTGTAAATAGGCCGAACAGCACATTCTTCGACAATGTCCTCTGCGTCCCAGACAACGTCCTGAACGTGGTGCAGCCATGTTTTGACCGGCTTCTCTTGCACAGCCTGTGAATTTGCGCTTGCCAGACAACCACTTATAATTGTGGAGTTCGCATTCAACCACTCAAAGTCCTCTTTGAAGTTGCAAACCAGCGCTATTTCTTCAGACACTTTCTGGGCTACGATCCCAGAAAGTTTGTCAACAACAGCTTGTGCAATTACAACTTCCATTATTAATATGTTCTAATTCATACCGAGAGTGGACGCAGAAGATCTCTAAAATTTTTAAACATGCCCAATAAAAACAGATCGAAGTTGCGTTACAATGCGTTCAAGCAACTTGATCATTTTATCTGAACGTTTTATGTGATAATGGCCCTGAAACTTACACGAGCAAAACAAATACTGCTGTATAGTAAAAATATTGAAGGGGTACTTGAAGATGTTGAGATGACGAAGTGGCTATGCAGCCACATAAAACACAACTTATACAAGCATAGCATTACATATTTCGAGGTTAATTTTTTTTTCCTTAAAGTTGCGTTTTATGTGGATGCTTAGGTGACCCCATCATTGAATTAAGTACCCCGCATTAAATTTGTTGTAAGTAATTAACTCCTCTTGGGGTTAAACTTGTTGAAGCAATTAACTGCTGTTGTTTTATTGTTAAAGTGATGGTCACTATTAAAATATAAAAATTTATTGTGAGTATTAATGATAAATTATTTTTAATTAAAGTTAAGGTTATCATTAATAGAGTATGTTATAAGTATAAAAAGTTAAAATATAAAAATTTAAAAACTGATGTTGAATAAAATTGAGAAATATATTTTTAAAAATAAAAATATTTGAAAAATAATAAGATGATTGTTGCTTCAATTTTTTAAATTTTCATTTTTTTTGTCTTAAGCTTAAATTCGAGCTCATATTTCACTCTTCATCCCAACACGTTCACTTAGCATTGGGAAGTCTTGTTTACGGTTGAACTTTCTTTGGACCTTTGTACCTAATCTCCATGTTAACATTTCCTCAAACTTTTCCTTTGGATTCGTAAGTTCAAGAAATCCCCGACCAACCCACCCTTCTTAGAACATTCTCTATCTTCAAGATGTATGCATTATTGTAGTCGGTCAAATGAGAAATCTTGGAACCAATGTATTCTTTGCTAGCCTGGTTCAGTAGTTCAATATTTTACCAATTGCTTCACTCAAGAATTTTTAAATCTCAAAAAACTGTCTTTTCGTGGCATTGGCCAGTTCAGTTCATTCATGACTAACAGATGGTAAAATAAATGAGAAGCATGCTAGCACAATTTTCAAGAGAAGTTGTAGTACCTTAGACACCAAAATTAAATGCATTTAATGTCTTAATCCTTGAAAATGACCATCATCTTCCTAACCTTTTTTTTTTCGTCCTAAACACACAACAAAAAAATCTCTAAGCTTTTGGCATCGCAAAGAAGGTTGCATAGAAGCAAAGAGACAAGTTAAAATCAATTTATTCTATTTCTTTACCCTCACCTCTTTAGGGTGTCCCTCTTAGAAAATTTATCTTGAAGACCTTGAATGTTCCTCGCCTAGCCCTATGCAATGTATTTTCCATGTGCCTATACAAACTCACTTGCCAAATTCTAGTATTGTAGAATTCTTCTAGCTGATTGATTATTATTCTTGAAATTTTGGTCCTTTGGATATCATAGAGAGTAGAATATGGCCTTCTTGGCATGAAAAATGTAAATTAGGAATATACATGTCCCCCATGGATATTCAAAGAAGCCTGCAACATGGCTCTACAAGAGTCATTTTTCTTGAAGTCATGTTTACCTATTTTTGTAATGAATACCCTCAAGAAGTCGTTACATCTAATTATAGCTATTCAAAACCTACCTATAAATAAGAATTGAGGGATTCTTTTCAAAAAAAATGGGAGGATGTAATACAATTATTGAAGGAGCAATGAACGCTTCTTTTTTTAATTGATTCCTAATAGTTATAAGCATTGATTTACAATTATCTTATGGTTTAATCTTTTTATGTGGAATGCATTTCCATTTAGATAATTTATTATTGTTTTCAAAAGTAATTTAAATTTAATATTTGAGTATTGTTATGAATAATTAATATTTGAATGGATATTATAATAGTCATTACGTTAGAGATTGTTGTGATTTGATTGTTCAATATAGAATCTTCATATTTTATCTTAGTCCTAATTTTACTTATTTCCTTTTTCCTTTTTAAACTTTATGTTTAAAAGCTTTTCCTCTGCCCTACTTTTTGGTTAAAAGAATGCATGGTTTCTATTTGTTATGTTTCATTAGAAGGTGATTGTGCCTTCTAAAATAAGAAAAGAGTAGGTGTAAAATATAATTACATCTGTCTCAATTGATGGTTTCAATTGCCATTTGTTTGGCCAAGAGAAAAATAGAGTTAAATGGTAAATTTGTTAACCAACAACGATAACGAGTTATATTAAATACAAATTTTACATTGGATTTCTTTGATATTTATCTATCTTAACATATGAGAATCTTATGTAATAATAAATATCATATAGAAAATAACTCTTTATTGGCTCATTTTTATATTCACCTATTTTTTCCTATCTTAAAAAATTTGTAGAGAATCAAATGAGGACAAGTCTTCTAGTGTTATCTATGGATAATTAAAATGAGATATAGGGAGAATAATTCTAAGAATTCTAGATTATTAAATGTCTTATGTGAGTTAAAATGAGATATATACCCTATACAATTTATCATGCCTTATGTCAGCTTACAAAGATAATTACTATATCAATATACATGTCCGCTAGTTAACATAAATACATGAATATCAAAATTAATTGCCGATGCCAGATCCAGAAGATGTTGGCCTCCAATACCGATAACCTTATTCTAAATAATGTTGGCTTGCATTGCTGGTAACCAAAGAAATTCATACACCTTGCTGGTGGTGGTGTCAGTGCCAGTGTAGAGTCTATGAAGTGCCTTCCAGTACACAACTAAACCAAAATATGAAGCCAGAATAAGATGCCATGTTGCCATCAATGACAACATATTTAAACCAACCAATAGAGTGTCAATTGCCAACATCTTCCCAATGGTTTTTGATTCTCATAGATACACATAACTGTTGGAGGTTGGCCTAATCAATAATTTAGCTAGGGAGCGAGCTATATAAAAAAATCCGATCAATTCATTTTGACATATCATACATACCCCATTATTTGTGCATCTATGAAGCATTCATCTTCAAGCATTTTTAGAGATTTAAAGTTACATATTCTGTTGGAATCAAGCAACACTGAGAGGGGGGCCTGAATCAGTGTTGTACTGGTAAATAAACTTTCAAACTTTCAAACCACCAGAAGAAAAAGCAAGAAAGTAAAATGCAGGAACACAAAATAATCAACCACGGAATCATAACACCAAGAATTTTATGTGGAAACTCGGAAAGGTGAAAAGCACGGTAGGATTGGAACCCACAATATTCATATACTGTGATTAGGAGTACACAAATATTACATAAAGGGAATGAACATGCATTTTGGCACACTACCTAGAACCGAAGGTTCAATTACAAAATGGAAGTCTCACTGACTTATAGATCATTTAAAAAGATAACTACAATTATTGAACTCCAAAATAGCATCAAACTATGCTTGGATGAGTTTTGGTTAAGTGCAAAAAGTATGACTATAACACCTTTGCAACTCTGCCCTGTTCTGCTTCTTAGACAACTACTCGATCAAGAATGCGCACATGAAACTTTGCCAAATAGGTTTATTGATCACTAATCTCTCATATCATGCTCCAAAAATATCTTCGACATAAATCATATATATCCGCAATCACAAAATAAAATATTCATCAAGTTGGCCATTCATATTATGCAATATAACATGTAACCGAGTGTCGGCTTAGACAGGATTTCAAAAACATATGTGGATCAACCAAATGATGTCAAAATGATTTCTACATGTTGGCCCTATCATCCCATGCATGAATCTATCCACAAAAATCACCACAAAGATTCTGGACCAAAAGTGCTTTGCTTATCCTGAAATATGGGTGACAGATTACTCGAGCACTCTCTCTACCGGTTACCAAAATCCATAACTATCGAATAGGATTTCCATGAAGATATGCCATCAATGACAATCCTAATCCATTATACATGCATTAGTATCCACCAAATGAGTGTCAATTGCCAACAATACCCCCCTTTGGCATTGATGGTAACACTCATGAAAAATGACCAAGTGTTGAAACCTGTATATCAGATCAAAATTTCTAAGGCTCCTCCTTGGACCAAAAACTCAAAAACCTTTATCAACCCAAAAACTTGTATCCTTCTCTGTACATTTTTCACTCTACTCTCCCCCTTTGAAAACAATGCCAAAGTTGGGGTGTTGCTCAAAAACTTATATACAAGTGTATATACTAGATATTCTATACATACTTGAGGATATCTACAAAAAGAGTTCAAAAATTGTAAGTGGGTATCCCACCCATTCTTCAAGTTGTCTAAAACTGTAATGAAAGCACTGAAAACAAAGGCATATATCTCCACATCTTTCAATTCAATTAGAACTAGTGGTGCCATTGTCTTCATGCAATCTACTTTGTTGCTCAACATAGTGTCCATCTAGGGGGCAATGAGGTTCTGGAGTTCAGCAACCCACCTTTGTATTCCATCCTTTTATGAATTTAGGCATGATATTTGATCAATTAGAGCCATCACCTGACCTTCTATACTACTGGTAAGGGCTGCATTGGAATCAATTGATTGAGATATATTATCAAGCTTGCCTTGACAAACACTGATCTGCTTATCTATATCTGAGGTGAATTTGAGAAATATGAGGCATGACTTATATATTTTTCCTCCTTCACTTAGTGTCTCAGAGATTGTCTGCAGTCCTTTGTTCAATTTAACCATGTCATCTTCGATCATCTTCTGGAATGTCTACCTATGCACCTCCTTGAATCTGTCTAATACTTTCTTAGTGGTTTCCTTTCCCAATGATTCAAAATTGGTATTGATATTGTTGATTAAATGTAGTAACTTTCCGGAGGGGATAGAATTTGGATCTAATTGCCGTTTCGGTACCACATTTTGCAAAATACCTATAGACATCTCAATCAACTTTTTATCCTCATTCTCTGACTTAACTAAGTCCTAACTAGCTTGAGCCTGAACTGTAGCAGCAACTATCCACCCAATGTCAAGAGGTTATCAAAATTGATGGAGATTTGTGGGAATATCCTTTTTCCTTTGTCCTTCGGTGTGTCAATTTTTTCATGATTATTGGGACATCATTTTTTTCCCCTTTCCCTTATTGACCTCTCCACTCTTATCATGAACCTTGTCCTTCTCCGCTTCTTCTTTTCCTATATCTAGTTCCTGCTTAATATGAGCTACTTCTTTATCTTTATCCTTTTCTTCAACCTATGCATTAGTGTCACCACTTGGTGTAGTATCATCTTCTTTAGTCTCTTCAACCTTCCCTTCCACCGTCTCCGGGTTGGCCTTGTCAACTGGAGGAATTTGTCTGACCTCAATATCAAGGGTTATATTGGCTTGAGCATCTAGATTGGCCTCTATCTGATCTTCCTTCTGAGAGTCATCATCATATTTGGGATTGATAGGAAACTGATTGTTCTTTAAGAAGTTTTTTCATATCTCTTCAGTTTCTTTTCTAGCTTCCTCAACCCTGCCAACCATAAGCATGTTTTGTCTATTTTTGCTTGAAAATTCCTTCCGATTGGCTTGCTCCATGAGTGTATCAACTTCTTCTTGATAGATGCAAGCACTAATAATGATGAATTCAGGCTCTTTCATTTCCTTATCTAATCGTCTTGCAGTTAGCCTTCTAGCATCTTTAATGTTATATAAATCTTATGGAATACTACATTGTAACTCAATTAATGACTTGCTGAAGTTATGCAAATGCAACACAATGGCTTCCTAAATTTCCCTCTGATCATTCTCAACGAGATTTTCATAAGATGCACCAATATTCTTGAGATTACCATCAATAACTATTTCATCAATCAATTCTTTTGTAGTTAATAGTGGTATGATGGTGTATTTACCTTCCACCTTTCTAGATTCAAGATCTTCATCAAGCTCTATCCTTAGCTTCCTTCCTCTTTTAGCCTTCCAGTTAGAGAATGTTCAGATTTTGATTTCTCACTTTCTTGGGCACCACCGAATTTTGGTTTCCTAACCACTCTAACAAGTTCTCCTTTATTCTTTGATTTCCTGACATAAGCTCTCTTTGGTTTATGTTTCTTCTTTAGTACTCCTTTTCCAAATGTGCCTTGAGTAGTTGATTGAGGGGATGGCTTCACCGGAGTAGGAGTACAATTAGGCTCTTTAGGCTTCTTTGATTTCTCTTCTGCTTCCATCTGAGCCTTCATCTCCTTGGCTTTCTTGATAGCTTCTCTAGTAAAGCCCATTTGTTCAGCCACTACCTCAGCCATTCTAGTTACCTTTATTTTCCTTTGGAGCTGAGTGAACTTCTTATGCAATTCCACATCCTTTTCTTCGAAAATGCCAAATTTTTCATCTCGAGGGTCAATTGGTTTTTTCAAAAGATGTTGAGCATAACCTTCATGAGTTTGAGCATCAACCTTGTAGCCCATTGGCATTATCCACACTGTCCTTGGCTCTATTTCTTCCATATGGCACTGGTCCTTGTCGACCATGAAAAATATGGTATCTACATATTTGTCCACCACTTCCTTAGGGATCCTTTCCCTATTCTTCATTCTTCCTTGGAAGGTTTTGAGGAAACTCCATAGGGCAACTCTCCGATTCTCTCTATTTCCTAATCATTATAGACCTTGTTTGATCTGAGTAGCTATTGGTAAGTCATATGCCCATTGGACACTGCCTATCCTAGGGATCTCATTCATAAAGAATAGTGCTAGAAAAACATTCAGTGAACCAAATTTGAAAGAATTCTTCTTGTCAGTTTTGATTTTCTTCAAATTGCTCAGGAGCTCCTCAAGAAGAACTATGCACAAGTCATACTGCATATCCTCTTTCACCATCTGATAAGCTGCATATATTGCAGTACCAGAGACCGAATTCAACCTCCTAGACTGATAAACTTTGTACCCAATAATTATCGATGCAAATTTGACATCATGCTCTAAGATATTACCAATTGTCATTGATCTAGTGTCAAATTGAGCACCAATTAGTTTTGTGACAGTTGGGTTTGTTACCTTCCTCAAGTTAGGTTTTCCATCAGTTTGGTGCGGACATGTGATTGCATGAATGGCCTACTTGGTTATCTTGTAAGGTCTATCCAACCATATGAATTCAACATGAACATGGCTCAAAATATATCTTACCCATTCATCTTCATCAAATGTTACAAAGTGAACAAACTACATGAAACCCTTCTTTTGCAATTGTGTATATTCTGGTTTGGGGTTTCCAACTTCATCCATTATGCGCTCAGTATACAGGGTTAATATCTCCTTCTTATCAGCAACAAAGAAGAAAGATTGAGAGTGGTGAGTGAATCAATCTTCACCGGATTATAAAACTTTAAACATAACAACAGATCTAACAAACTACAACAATAAACAAATAAGCAAATTAACAACACAACACACAACAACAAGATTTTGACATGGAAAACCCAGTTAAGGGAAAAACAACGGTGGGAACCTACCCACAATAAGATGATTATTGTAATACCCACAATTGATCAAACTCTTATTCCATTTTGATAGACTCAATTAGAAATTTAATTTTGTGTGATGGATATGATAGACTTGTTTGGATTCATATGATGAATAGATGTATTTTGGCTTTTATATGTGCTTCATTGATTATCATTGATAGACATTGTATGTTTTGTGACTTTGGGTATTATGGATTTTTGCTCATGCTTCATTGAGACCTTATGTGATTTAGATATCATGATGATGCTTTCATTGCTATATGTATTTATGTCATGTTGATGTTTAGATAGATAGATTTCATTAATTATTGCTTATGATGAGATGGACATACTTACCCCAGTTTTGATTTGTGTAAGATGTATTGCTCATTGTATGACTATTGTTTGACTGTATGCATGGGGGAATCAACATCACATCACTCATTGCGAGAAGGATGTGTTGTTGTGACATTCCTCCACTTTTCTATTATGTACGTATATATATATATATATATATATATATATATATATATATATATATATATATATATATATATATATATATATATATATATATATATATATATATATATATATATATATATATATATATATATATATATATATATATATATATATATTTATATATGCACATGTATTGCTTTGTGGTTGCAGGGTTGCAGGTACTAAGGCATTCATTCTTCCCGAGCAACTGGGTGCGAGCTTCCCTGGCTTGATAGGTGTGAGTGTGCCTCTTCCCAATGGAAATATATGGTTCCAAGATGTTGTTGGTTCCCTTCCCGCACTCTAGGTCTAGGTTTGACGTCGAGTCCTTGCTATCAATCTTGGCAAGTTCTCCATGTCGTCATCGTCGTCATGACTTGTGAGTATGTGGCATGGTTAGTTGATTATTCAGTTATTTTATTTAAGTTCTCTAATTGGTGATTGATCTATTATTTAGCGTATTTAATTTCAGCATTTGATTGACCATGTTTGAGTGGTTACTTGATACTAGTTATGGCCTTGTTAGTAATTTTGTTATTTTAAAAGTTATTAAAATTTAACGATTTTCAATTATTACTATTCCATGTTTAAAAGTTTGTTAATGCTCATATTGAGATTTTGAGATTATATTTGGCCATTTACATTTGAAGTTGATTTAGTTTAATGAACATTTGTTGATTTTCGTATTATTGACTTTATTGTCATTTGATGATTTTAATCTTTAATTATTTATTTACCTTGATTATTTTAACTGTATTATTTATTTAATGACGGATTCGATTTCTTTTCGGTTAATGTTGAGAAGTCGATTATTTAATGAAATTAGCTTGTTTGATTTTTAAATCATGTATATATATAAATATAAATATAAATGTAGCTTGAGCAATTAAAAGAGATAAGTTATAATATTTTATATGTCACTATATTTTAATATTTAGTCTTTTATTTTGAAAGTTGTTTTAAAAGCCTATTGAGGAAATGAATTTTTAAGATCCCATAAAAATGTGATATGACAATTTCCAATATTTTATTCTCCCATTTTGTAAGAGAGCTAGGGTTTTTATTTTGGGGGATTTTCTTTTCTCTTCATAAGTTTTTGGGGAAAATCTTTGTTTCACCCTCTACATGTTCAATTTTGGTTGCATTCAAATGAGTTTTAGATTTGCAATGAAACATTATGATTTTAAAATGTTGTTGAAGAAGAAACAACAAAAAAAAAAAGAAAGAAAACCCCCATTTTGAGTTTCAGCTATGAGTTGTGAGAAAGAAAACAAGAAATCTTGGATTTAGAGCAAACTAATTTTGTTTTAGAGATCTTGCTGGTAATTTCTTGTTTGAGGAATTTTTTTGGGGTTTGGGGCTATCTTCTTCTTTCTGGATATCCTATTAAGAGCTTCCCCCTCATTCTTCCTTCTCTTTTGTTATTTACTCCTTGCATTCAAACTGTTAATGAGGAGAAGAAAATTACATAGAAAATTTTAAACAAAAAGTTTTAAAAATTTAAAAAAAATTTTGAAAAAAAAAAACTTTTTACAGCCACATAGTGGCCTAGTGCTGCCAGCACCACTGACCACGTAGTGTGGGGGGTGTTGCGGAGCATCACCCACCACCTAGTGGAGGGTGCTGGAAAGTACCACTGACCACGTAGTGTGGGGTGCTGGACAACACCACCCACCACGTGTGGTGGAGTGCAGCCAACACCACCAAAAGTATTTTATTTTTTATTTATTTTATTTTTAAAACAGTTATATATATATATATATATATTGCATTTTATGGTTATCAATAAATTAGAATATTTAAATGATTAAATAATGATTAAATATCAATATACCAAAATGGCATTTAAGCAATAATAGTATTAGTATTATAATGCGATGTTGTATCTGATGGCATTACTGATATTATTTCTATTATGTCATGTGGTAATATTAATTATATTGGATATAATTATTTATATACATGTACGTGAGTATACATTCATACTATCGTATTATGGATTGTCCATTGAGTCAAGCCTTCCCCAACTAAGAGTCTCTTTAGCTTATGTCTGTTTTTCTGGAGGCCATTTGTGTCATTCGATTTAAAACCAATGGTTAATGTGAGTTTTTTGTTTCTACTTGCATATCATGAGATTTACTTTCCCATTTTGGTATGCCCTCATGATGATTTTGTCATGAGGAGGAAATAACCATAATGTAGATTTTGTGGTAGCGAGTGTGAAGACCTCACAATGTTGATATGTTTTAGTGCAGTGGTATCATGAGTTGGTCATATTTATTTAGTTAAGAGGCTCATTCTTATATGTGTTGTTATTCAGCATTTTTGGGGTACGTGTATGTTGTGGTTTGGCATTGTTGGTGTTTGTGTTAGATTTTTACTTGCGGAAGAGCCTCTTATGTTATTGTTTTTGGATCCATGTAGAGGGAGTGGGCTCCTTTATGACACCCGAGGATCATGAGAGATGGACTTTCACGAGGTTCCTTGTAAGTATGCATGAAGTGTAGACCTTTTGGGCAAAAGGGAGTTTACCATATCTTAATTAAGTGATAACTAATTAATGAATTGGTATGGGTAGGTAGTTAATTTAAAAAAAGAACTTATCAGTTCCTCATGACTTAGACCTAGGGAGGATGTTTTAGGGTGAGCATGGGAAGACTATGGAGACAATAAGCTAATCTCCCTTGTTTTCTCTCTGACGGTTGAGATGGCTCCACATGCCCATAGTCTAGTGCCTTGTTCTTGGTTTGGCATGTGATGACATTCCCTCATACATGTGAGTCCCTTGTTTACTTTTTCATTTTTTTATAATATTTAATCATCCTCTAGAATCTCTTGCCTCCTTCTTGGCTAGTTGGTGCATTGTTGTATGCATGGAAGTTGTATGGTATTAGTCCCTTTGATAAAGTGTCAACCTTGGTTTACTATCGAGTTGGGACCTAGTGACATTTCCTAGCTTGGGGGGTGGTTCCTTGTAGGTTCCACATTGGTCGGGTGGTTGAATCTTTTTGCCATTGGGGTTTTTTCCTCTTCTTTGGCATTGTCTTCATACGTGGACTTTGAGTTTTCTTCATGTTGACTTTGAACCCTTGGAGTAGATTCATGTTTTGATCACTTTGTGATGGAGACACTCTTATCATGTATTAAATAGGGAATTGTTGTATATGGAGTGAGTCATACTCATGATTGTATCACTATGTAAAAGCAACCAACATTGTATCCATGATTTACTTTAAATTGTACATTCAGAAAGAAATAATATAAGTTAATCAAAATGTAAGCAAAAAGAAAGAAGAAAATGATATACTCTTACTAGTAATTTCTTATCATTTGTTAGTCATGCTTTTCCTTTAATTGGATTCATAGAACATGAATGAATTTGTCATGCTTAACATATGTGGTGGATTAGTTATTTATAATTGAAATGTACTTTGTCAATGAGTTAAATTAGAAATACCATTATTTATGTGGTGATTAAATGTTAGATTGTAGATGCATAGATGTGATTTCAATGCAATGGAAAATGGATGTTATCACTTTCTCCAAAATTGACCTTAAGTTTGGATATCACCAGTTGAGGATCCATGAGGCAGATATACATCGTACAACTTTTGTACTAGATATGGACACTATGTGTTTATAGTTGTGCCATTCGGTCTTATGAATGCACCATCAGTCTTTATAAGCTTGATGAATGGTGTGTTCAGGACCTATTTGGACAGATTTGTACTTGTCTTCTTGAACGATATTTTATTTTATTGCAAATCAGTGGAGGAGTATGATGATCATATTAGACAGGTCTTGCAATGTCTTAGGGAGAATCAACTATATGCCAATTTGGTGAAGTGTGATTTTTTCTAGACAGAGGTCAGATACATAGGCCATGTTATTTCAGGAGAGGGTATCAGAGTCGATCCCTCAAAGATTTAGGTGATAGTAGATTGGTTAGCACCCACTAATGTGAGTGAGGTGTGCAATTTTATGGATTGATTGGTTGTTACCGCATATTTGTGCAGGATTTTTCATGGATTGCTCACCCCATTACTTCCCTTTAGAGGAAAGGTAAGAAGTTTATCTGATCAGATCATTGTGAGGCACCCTTTAGGACACTTAAGGAGAAGTTGAGTAGTGCACTGATACTTGTAGTTCCAGATCCATTGGGTGACTTTATGGTTTGTACTAATTCTTCAGTGGAGGGTTTGGGAGCAGTATTGATGCAGAATAGTAGAGTGATAGCTTATGAGTCATAGAAACTCAAGGATCATGAGTTGAACTACCCCACTCATGATCTTGAGTTAGTGATAGTAGTACATGCATTGGTTCAATGGAGACATTTTTTTATAGGGCATTGGTTTGAGCTACACTCAGATCATCGTAGTTTATAGTACATATTCACACAGCCGAATCTAAATGCCAGATAAAGACATTGGATGGAGTTCTTGTGTGAGTATGACTTCAAGGTAAAGCTTGTACAGGGTGAGGAGAATGTAGTTGGAGATGCACTAAGCTACAGGAGACATGAGATATCAACAATGACTTTGGAGATGGATTTGAGGAGTCACATACTTAAGAGCATTACTCGCGGATGCATGGTACCAGGAGGTTATTTAAAAGATGGCATCAAGTAGAGATTTGGAGAGAAGGTAGTCAAGTTATTTAGTATATATAGATGGTATTCTGAGGTAGATTGGACAAATTTATGTTCCACCATCTGATGGAATTTGGAAATTGATCGTGACAAAGGCCCATCATGCACCTTACTCAACACATCCTGGTGTCAAGAAGATGCATGCAGGCTTGAGACAACTCTATTTTTGGGCAGGTATGAGAAGAGATATAGAAGATTTTGTTTCATGTTGCCTTGGGTGTCAATGGGTTAATGTAGAGCATCAGCATCTGATAGGATTTTTACAGTCTCATGTAGTTCTAGAGTGGAAATGAGACATCATTTCCATGGATTTTATAGTTGGATTACCCAATTCTTCTCATAGACATGATGCCATTATGGTCATCGTTGATCGGTTGACCAAGGTTGCACATTTTTCACCAATTAGATTGTCTTACACAACATCCACAGTTGCACAAATTTTTGTCAGAGATGGAGTCAGGATACATGGGATTCCACGTAAGATCATATCAGATAGGGATCCTATTTTCACTTCAACCTTTTCGACAACATTACAACATGATATGGGGACTCAACTAAACTACAGTACAACATGTCACCCATAGATGAAGACAAATTGGGTGAATCAGGTTTAAGAGGATATGATAAGGATGTATGTTATGGATCAACAGTCCAGATGGGAGGATTACCTATACTTAGTGGATTTTTCTTATAATAATGGTTACCATAGCTCCATAGGCATATCCCCCTACTAGGCTCTATATAGGAAACCATGTTGAATTATGCTCAACTGGGATATATTAGAGGACATGGTACATATTGGTTCAAAAATGTTACATGATATGGAGGAGTAGGTTGCTCGTATTAGATAGCACATGACAATTGCATAGGATAGGCAGAAGAAATATGCAGATGCTCATAGGGTAGATAGGTAGTTCTTAGTAGGTGACAAGGTTTTCTTGTGAGTACACACATGAAAGATCCTAATCCATTATGGAAAAGGCTCTAGGTTGGTGCGTTGATATGTAGGACCATTTGAGATCTTGGAGAGTATTGGTCATGTACCTTATCACTTTGCATTGCCACATAGCTTGTCTCTCATCCATGATGTATTTCATGTATCAGTTTTGAGATTATATCATCCCGACATACCTCATGTTCTTGATTGGAATGACTTATAGGTCGAGGATGGGCAACTTTCTTTAGAGCCCATGCACATTCTTTAGCATAGAGAGATCTCCCTCAGAGGAAAAGGGATAGAGAAAGTAAGGGTCCAGTGGGACCTGAATGATGAGACATCAACCACTTGGGAGGATGTAGCCTACATGAGAGATTTGTAACCCTAATTGTTCTCAGGCTTCTAGGAGTAAGCATAGGCAAAGGGGGGGAGAATGTAATGCCCACACTTGAGAAAACTCTTATTCCATTTTGATAGACTCGATTAGACATTTATTTTTGTGTGATGGATATGACAGACTTGTTTGGATTCGCATGATGCATAGATGTATTTTGAATTTAATATGTTCGTCATTGATGATCATTGATAGACATTGTATGTATCGTAACTTTGGATGTTATGGATTTTTTCTCATGCTTCGTTGCAACCTTATGTGATTCAGATATCATGATAATTCTTTCATTTCTATATGTATTTATGTCATGTTGATGTTTAGATAGATAGATTTAATTGATTATTGCTTGTTATGAGATGGACATACTAACCCTAGTTTTAATTTATGTAAGATCTATTACTCATTGTATGACTATTGTTTGACTATATGCGTGGATGAATCAACATCACATCACTCATTGCGAGTGGGAAGTGTTGTTACGACATTCCTCCACTTGTCTACTATATACGTATATATATGCACATGTATTGCTTTGTGGTTGTAGGGTTGCAGGTACTAAGGCATTCATTCCTCCTGGGCAACTAGATGCAAGCTTCCCTAGCTTGACAGGTGTGATTGTGCCTCTTCCCAAGGGCAATATCTGGTTCGGAGATGTCTTTGGATCCCCTCCTATACTCTAGGTCTAAGTTTGATGTCAAGTCCTTGTTATGAGTCTTGGCAAGTTTTCCATGTCATCATCGTCTTCATGAATTGTGAGTATGTGGCATGGTTAGTTGATTATTAAGTTATTTTGTTTAAGTTCTCTGAGTGGTGATTGATTTATTATTTAGCATATTTAATTTTGGCATTTGATTGACCTTGTTTGTATGGTTACTTGATACTAGTTATGACCTTGTTAGTAATTTTGTTATTTTAAAAGTTATTAAAATTTAACGATTGTCAATTATTACTATTCAGCTTTTAAAAGTTGGTTAATGATTATATTGAGATTTTGAGATTATATTTGGCCATTTATGTTTTAAGTTGATTTAATTTATTGAACATTTGTTGATTTTAACATTATTGGCTTTATTGTCATATAACGATTTTAATCTTTAATTATTTATTTACCTTGATTATTTTAACTGTATTATTTATATAATGATGGATTTGATTTATTGTCGGTTAATGTTGAGAAGTCAGTTATTTAATGAAATTAGTTTGTTTGATTTTTAAATCATGTATATATATAAATATAAATATAAATATAAACATAATTTGAGTGATGAAAAGAGATAAGTTATAATATTTTACTTATTATATATCACTACACTTTAATACTCAATCTTTTATTTTGAAAGTTGTTGTAAAAGCCTATTGAGGAAATAGATTTTTAAGATCCCATAAAAAATATGATATGGCAATTGCCAATATTTTATCCTCCCATTTTGTAAGAGAGCTTGTATTTTTATTTTGGGGGATTTTTTTTTCTCTTCATATATTTTCTTGATTCTTATCTTTTTTGGGAAGAAGAAGATTGTTGGAGAATTTGTAGAGGATTGAGGAGCTAGAGAAGCCTTGTTGTTGGTGGATTGGTTTCTGCCTAAACTTCCCTTTTACCATTTTCTTTAGGAAAAGGTAGGGTTCTAGTCTTCCCATGTTTTCTCTTTTCTTCCATGAGCTGAAATTAAAATCTAGAGAGGAAAATCTTCGTTTCACCCTCTACATGTTCAATTTTGGTTGCATTCAAATGAGTTTTAGATTTGTAATGAAACATTGTGATTTCAAAATGTCATTGAAGAAGAAACAAAAAAAAAGAAAGAAAACCCCCATTTTGAGTATCAGCTGTGAGTTGTGAGGAAGAAAACAAGAAATCTTAGTTTTAGAGAAAACTAATTTTGTTGTAGAAATCTTGTTGGTAATTTCTTGTTTGAGATTTTTTTGGGGGTTTGGGACTGTCTTCTTCTTTCTAGGTCTGTTGTTAAGAGATTCCCCCTCATTATTCCTTCCCTGTAGTTATTTACTCCTTGTATTCAAACTGTTAATGAGGAGAAAAAAAATTACACATGAATTTTTAAACAAAAAGAAAAAATTAAAAAAAAAAGAAAAAAAGAAAAAAAAACTTTTTACATCCACGTAGTGGCCTGGTCTTTCCAGCACCACGCACCACGTAGTGTGGGGGCGAAGGGGTGCTAGGAAGAACCACCCACTATATAGTTGGGGGTGATGGAAAACACCACTGACTACGTAGTGGGGGTGCTAGGCAGCACAACCCACCACGTGTGGTGGGGAATGCTGAGCCACCACCACCACATATGTGGTGGGGGTGGGGGGGTGTGCAACTAGTGTTAGACAACCTAGATAACCAGAGGACAACTATGAGGGGGGAGGGTGAATCAGTTGTCACCGGATTATAGAACTTTAAGAATTTAAATCCTTATTAAGGAAACACATAAACTTAATATTGGAATTCATAAACCAAATACAAGAATCACTGATAAAACATTTAAACATAAACCTAAATCACGGAATAGTTACCATCCATCCATAACACTTGGAACCAAGATTTGTATGTGGAAAACTTGGTAAAGGGAAAAACCACAGTGGGAAGCCTACCCATAGTTAGATAATACTTATGCCATAGTATGTGATTACAATATGAGGGGCATGCACATGCTGGAAGGCCAAAAACCTAGAGAACACTACTCATCATAAAAAGGAGCCTCACTGACTACATAAACATAAGACTAGAATCTAGAAAGAAGAGTGAACTGCAAGTATAGCATCTCCTATGCTCGAGTACAGTTCCAGTTAAGCTCAATATCAGAGGCCTTAAACCTCTCTTACAAACCCAGTTCGATCACCTATGATAGACCAAACCTTTTGAATATGATTACAACATTATTCACACACAGATCATTCCATAACCTTTTCCTATTAACCCATGATCTACAAAGAGATCTTACATAATATTTATACCAACGCAGGACCTAAACAATTAGGTCAGCCACCTAAAAGACAATATAATAAATTCATAACATAAACCCATAATCCAATGATCAACCAAGTCGGCTTAGGCTGAAAACAATGTAAACCAACCATTAAATCCCGCTAATAACAGATCAAGAACATCCTCCAACACATCATAGAAACCGGTCCATAACCTAGATAACATGAGACCCAAAATAGGTCACCATAAACCAAATACAACACCACCGATGAACTAGAACATGAACAAGATAACAAACACCATCCTGAAAGCCATCTAGAAGCCACACCAACACCACTTATCACATGCATCAAAAGATCTTCAAGAAAGCTCTGCCATTAAAATCCTTACTAGTGACCAAAAGGCTTACTAGAACAAATGATAGCTCATGAGTCATCAAATCCTGAACTAACTGATTGTGATACACATCTGAATAGAATTAATGATAGATCCAAATCAATTCCACAAACCAAAGCATACCAGATCCTACTGGATCAATAGCATAATCAAGGTCACTCTACCGAAACTGATCAAAAACTGGTAAACAACCAAAACAATTGGTGTTGCCATCAATGACAAAACATCAATGGAACAAATATTCAATTCCTCCAAATTGCCAACAATCTCCCCCTTTGGTATTGATGGAAAGACTAGATGTGAAAAACATCCAAGTGCCAAGAAATGCTAAACAAGTCTCCCCCAATTGAAGACAACCAACAATCTCCCAACAAATGATATATCAATGAAGTTTTGAACCAAACTCACTTTTGACTGATATTTTGTTAAGCTCTATTTTTCACATATATCTCTCCCCCTTTGACATCAATTCCAAAGATTTGGCATAAAACATCAAAGAAAAATCATAAATCCTCTGAATCATACAAATGACTACTCCCCCTGAGTAGTAGCACCACCACATCAATCTGAAATGAGTAATAATTCTGATAATGCATACCGGACTGATGCCAATCAACATCAATCAGGTCTCTACTAGAGGGGCAGAAACCCCCAATTTATCTTTGAAGTACTCAAATGATTCTTTAGGTAAAGGTTTAGGGAAAATGTCTACAATCTTCTCTTTAGTGTTCACATAAACCAGTCTGACTTCATTTGCTTCCACCTTCTCCTTCAAAAAGTTATACTTGATAGATATGTGCTTTGTCTTAGAATGCAATACCAGATTCTTTGATATATCAATAGCAATAGAGTTATCACAGTGAATAACTACTAGTTTATTACAATCCACCTTTATATCCTTCAACATTTTCTTCATCCATAGAACTTGTCTATAGTTAGTAGCAACAACAACATACTCAACTTCAATAGTAGATAAAGAAGTGCATGACTCCTTGTTGATCCATGAAACAAAATTCTTTCGAACAAAGAAAGATCCACCAGAGGTGCTCTTCCAATCATCAACATCTTCAGCCCAATCTACATCTATATATGCACATAATGTAAAGTCATCATTTTTAGGATACCACAAACCATATTTAGTTGTTCCCTGAAAAATACCTAAAAATGCTTTTCACCGAACTCTCATGATTTTCTCTAGGATCACTTTGATATCTTGATACAATACAAACTGCATTCATTATATCTGGTCTAGTCTGAGTGAGATATAACAAACCACCAATCATAGATTTGTACCTAGTAGGATTTACTGATGTAGACACATCTTTCTTTGTCAATTTCTAACTTGTAACCATAGGAGTACTAACCGATTTATAGTTTTCCATACCAAATTTCTTCAACTGCTCTCTGGCATACTTAATTTGATAGATGAAAATACCTTTATCAGTTTGAGTAATCTTCAAACCTAAAAAAAATCTCATCTCCCCAATCATAGACATCTCAAATTCATTCTTCATATTGTTAGATAATTCCATCCACAAGTTATCTTCACCTCCAAAAATGATATCATCAATAAAGACCTCAATAATCAATATGTCATTATCAATGATATTATAATATAAATTACTATCTACATTACCTTTAGTGAAATCAAGCTTCAAAAGATATTTATCTAGTCTTGCATACCAAGCTCTAGGGGCTTGTTTCAATCCATATAAAGCTTTTCTTAACCTGCAAACCATGTTTTTGTCATCTAAAAGTGAAAATCCATCAGGTTGCTCAATATAAACTTCCTCTTCAAGATCTCCATTTAGAAATGCATACTTAACATCCATCTGATAAACCTTGTAATTCTTATGAGCAGTATAAGCAAGAAATAATCTCACAGCTTCAATCCTAGCTACCGGTGCAAAGGTTTCACCATAATCAATTCCTTCCTACTAATAATATCCTTTGCAAACCAATCTAGCTTTATTCCTCACAACTTGACAAGTTGGGATAATCCTCTTACAACACTTGAATTTCTTATCCTAATCAGATTATCAAAATTAACATGACAACATATTTTATGCCATAACCAACTATCTTCCATTCTTGCAACCAGACAATTATTAAACTTACTATTCAAATGGAATATGTTACCTCTAGTTTGCTTTCTGGTAGCAATTAGTTCACCATTACCTCTAAGAATTCTGCAGACTCCACTCTTAAATTCAAGTAAATAACCTTTATCATTGAGTTGACTGACACTTAAAAGATTATGCTTAAGACCATTTGATGCAGAGCCCTTCCTACACCTAAGGACAGGTCCAAAAGGTTTAGTTTGACCCCTTCAAGTGGCAATAAGGATCCTACAAGAAGGACTCCACACCTTTTCCCAACATGCCTCACCATGACTCTTTCTTTTAGAAACCTTGGATTTGGTCCACTCATGACATCTAAGAACTATTCCAAGCATTGGTTTTAGGCTTTGGCATCAATGCCCTATACTTCCTTTGTAAATATACCCCGTTGGCTAGTAGCCCTATTTGGCGGTTATTTTACCTTTAACTCCAAAATATTGCACACAACCTGAAAAACTACTTACCATTATAGATACCATCCATGGAGTTACACTCATCCCCAAAAGGGGTTGGCAAGGTCTGCAATCTAAGGGTCTAAACCCTTTAGAATCCTAGAGACCTAATTAGGGTGATTAGGCCTAATTTACAAAGCAACACCAATTTCAAGGATTTCAATTGCAAAAAAAAATTCATGAGCATGTGGGGGACCATGAAAAATCTCTAATTCTAGGGTTTCATTCTTGGAATCCATGGCTAAAAGATTTTAGGGTGACTATCCTAATTTGGTGCAAGGTAGTCACATGGAGATGCCTACCTAGATTTGTCTCATTCTTCTCACAACCAAGCCTTCCCTACAAAAACCCATGGAAATCCTAAAATCCACTAACCAATCTTTCAATTTAGAAAAGGAAAGAATTTTTAGATGGGTGAGATGCAAGATATACCCATTTCTTGTCAAAACCCTAGCCAAACCCTTGTTTTCTGGCCTATAGTCAATCAAAGAAGGGGTTCAGACTACTCTTAGAAGATAAAGACCTCAAACCACTGCCAAAAAAGAGGTGAATCAACCCTCTACCTAGTCCATGAATTATTTTGTTATTTTCAATCCGTACAATGACGTACAACCACTGCAAACTCAGAATTTCTGGGAAATAACTCAGTGTTCAATATTTTATTGTCTTCAAACTTCAATCCATAATCACTCTAACCTTGGGAATCATGTCCAGAAGGTATATATCCTTCTCCAATGGTTACCAACTTAATTTTGAAGAGGTTGGATTCATTGGGAAGCTTACACCAACCAAAATTGGAAAAGTTGCACTTTTGCTTGCAAAAGTTGCATCTTTAAAAGTTGTACTTTTTGAAAAGGTTGTCAAGTAACACAAATTTAGGATTCACACAACTTGGATCAACCAAACACCAACTACACACCCTAAAACCCTACAAAACATTAAAACCAACATCCTGCTACCCCTATTTACGAAATTGTCCAAATTGGCTTATTAGGATGCCTAATTTGTGACATTGGTTTACATGGTGGGGTCCTTATTGAATACATGAAAATTTCACAACAAAAGACATTCACAATGATCCTAAGATCCTCATATTCATCATCACATCAATGATTGGCTTGTTGAGTAGGTGCCCTTGCACCATACTCCCTGGGAGAAGAGATCTCAAGCCCACTTGAGATCAGAGTTTGGAGGTCTGCATCATGATTGTAAATTTGATTTTGTGTCATCCAAACTACTTCAGAGTCTAGTTGCCTTGCCAAGCCACCAAATACTCCTTGTACTCCTTGTTCCTTGTTCTCTTTGTGACTCTAGTGTCTAGAACCTTGCTCAACTTTGGTGGATCATGATTTGGAATATCATCATCTAATGCAACTTGCATTGGTTCCTCCTCTTCATTACCATTGCCTTTGTAAGGGGTGAGATCACACACATTGAAAATGGGTGACAATCCAAGATCAGGAGGAAGTTGGATTTCATAAGCATTCTGCCCACATTTCTTCACAATCTGACATGGTCCAATCTTCCTCTACATGAGCTTTCTGTGTTTGCCTTTTGGGAGTCTCTCCTTCTTCAAATGTATCCATACTAAGTCCCCAACACCAAACTACACATCCCTCTTTTTCTTGTTAGCATAAGCCTTGTACTTCTCTGCAGACTGTTGGAGATGAGACTTTACTTGATCATGCACCTCCTTGATAGCTAATGCAAAAGCTTCACCATCTGCACTAATGGATTCTTCTTTAGGCAACTCCCTCAACTCTAATACACCTCTTGGGTGGATTCCATACACAATTGGAAAAGGAGATTTCCTGGTGCTTCTTTTTATGGTGTCATTGTATGAGAACTCTGCCTGTGACAATATGTTGTCCCATTTTTCTCCATGTTGTCTTGTCAAGCATCTTAATAGGTTTCCCAAAGACCTATTGACAACTTTAGTTTGTCCATCCATTTGGGTATGGTAGGAGGATGAGAAAGATAGGATGGTTCACAACTTCTTCCATAGGGTCCTCCAAAAATTGTCCCATGAACTTCACATCTTTGTCTGAAACTATGGTTAGAGGTAACCCATGTATCTTGAGTATCTCTTTGCTAAACAAGTCTACAACATATGAGGCATCACAAGAGGTTTTGCATGGCAAGAAGTGAGCCATTTTACTAAATCTGTCCACCACTACAAAGACACTGTCATATCCCTTCCTTGTCCTAGGCAAACCCAAAACAAAATCCATGCTTATGCTTTCCCATGGCCTAGAAGGAATGGGTAAAGGTTGGTACAAACCTGCATTGGTGGATTTCCCTTTGGATTTTTGACAGATCACACATGTTTCTACAAACCTCCTCACATCTTCCTACAACTTAGGCCAGTAGTAGTGTCTTTTTACAAGGTCAAGGGTCTTGTCAAGACCAAAATGACCTGCCATTGCTCCACAATTCTTCTCCCTAATAATATTCAGTCTCATTGAACACTTAGGAATGCATAATTGTTCACCTTTGAATAAAAATCCTTCTTGGATCAAAAACTTTGAAAATTCAATATGATACCTCTCACCAAAAGAATCACATACCTTGTAGATCTCTCCAAAATCTTCATCAGCATCATACATTTTCCTCAAGGAGTCAATGCCAACACTTTCCACCTTGATTTGGTTGATGGTTAAGACCCTCCTGCTCAAGGCATCTACAACTTTGTTCTTGACCCCCTTTTTGTGATTGAGGTTGAAGGTGAAGGCTTGTAGGGTCTCTACCCACTTCATGTGCCTGTGATTGAACTTCTCTTGACTATTTATGAAACTTAGAGCCTGATTATCAATGAACACTATGAACTCTTTTGGCAATAAATAGTGCCTCCACTTCTTCAATGACTAGACTAAAGCATACATCTCCAAATCATAGGATGAGTATCTCCTCTTGGAATCATTTAGTTTTTCACTAAAAAAGGCAATGGGCCTTCCCTCCTGACTTAGTACTACCCCAATAGCCATGTGGCTTACATCACATTCTACTTGAAATATCTTGTTGAAGTTTGGTAGGGCAAGGACTGGTTGTTCTACAACTCTTTTTTTCAAGGTCTTAAAAGAGTCATCTTCCTCCTTGATCCAACTAAACCTGTACTTTTGTCCTCCTTTTATAGTGTCAAGCATTGGTGCACAAACATGACTAAATCCCCTTATAAACTTCCTATAAAAAGTTTCTAAGCCATGGAAACTCTGAACATCATTCATGGTTTTAGGTGTTGGCCAAGACAGAATAGCACTTACCTTCTCCTGGTCCATTTTCAACTCACCTTGTGAGATTACAAAGGCCAAGTAAATGATCTCCTCCTGCATGAACAAATACTTATCCAAATTTATCATTAGTTGCTCTTCATGTAACCTTTTGAGGACCATATCTACATGTCTGAGGTGCTCTTCCCTCATGTGGCTAAAGATCAAGATATCATCTAGGTATACTATTACAAACTTGCCTATGAACTCCAGCAAGACCTCATTCATCAACCTCATAAAGGTACTAGGTGCATTGGACAACCCAAATGGCATGACCTTCCACTCATATAACCCCTCATTGGCTTTAAAAGTTGTTTTCCATTCATCCCCTTACCTTATTCTAATCTGATGGTATCCACTTTTTAGATCCATTTTGGTGAAATATTTTGTACTCCCCAAGCAATCAAGTAAATCTTCTATCCTAGGAATTGGGAACCTATACCATATAGATATCTTGTTGATGGCCCTGAAGTCTCTGCATAGCCTCCAAGTGCCTTCTTTGTTGGGTGCAAGGACAACAGGTACTACACATGGGCTTAAACTTTTGCCAATTAGCCCCGATTCTAACAACTCCTCAATTTGTCTTGCAATCTCTACATTCTGGTCTGGAGTAAGTTTGTAGGCTACTTTATTTGGTAGGGTAGACTCAACAATCAGATCTATGCAATGACTTATGTCTCTCACCGATGGCAGGCACCCTGGCATTCCATTTCAAATGATGCCTTTGTATTTGTCAAGCAACTTTTTGACTATAGGGTCTATGTGCCTCTGTCCTTCTTCTTTCTTCTATGCAAACTACTCCTTCTTTGTCACCTTTGACTTGGGAATGAGGGCATAACAAACTGCATCCTTTTTCTGCAATCTCCTTCATGAACTGCTTTGCTTCTACCAACAACACTTTGGCATCCTTCCCCTTTGGTTCCATCTCATTATCTATCAAAGGTAAAATTTCTATCACCTTACCATCCTTGGTGATTGAATAGGTGTTTCTAACCCCATCATAATGATCCTTCAAATCAAACTACCAAAGTCTTTCAAATAGGAGATGACATGCATCCATCTTAGCTATATCAAATAGAAATCTATCCTTGTATGATCCAATCTCAAACTCTACCCAAGCCTGCTCTTCTACCACTACTTGCTGACCTTGGGTGAGCCGTGAGACCTTGTAGGGGTAAGGATGTGGAAACCTTCTCAACTTAAGCTTCTCTATCATTTTAAGTGACACAAAATTCTCAGTAGACCCAGAGTATATCAAGACCTTGCATACCTTTCCTCCTGCTCTGCAGGTAGTTTTGAAAAGAGACTTTCTTTGTGGGGGCTCCTTATTAGGTACCTTCATGGTGGTCACTGCTCTCCTCATCATCAAAGACTCTCCTCTTTTAGGGTAGCCATATCTATCAGGAGCATTGAAACTTTGATAGTTGTTTGTACTTGCCACACTTTGGCAATCAGATTCCTGCACCAAGTTGCTCCTCCTTTCTCCCATGGAGCTTGTAGCCTTCTCTAGACACCTATTGGCCATGTGCCCCTCTTGGCTGTAGTTGTAACATCTAGGAGTTCTTCTACCTTTGGATATTCCTCTATAGAATGGTCTTTTACCCCTAAAGTTCCCTCTTTGATTGTAGCCTCCTCCTTGGTTGTAACTGCTCTCTCCTCTAGTGCCTTCTTGACTAGACTCACCTTGGTATCCAAAACCATTTCCTCTACCTCTTAAAGGGCCTCTTCCCCCTCTTTTTTGTCTCCCTTTGCCTCTTCTATTTTTTACCTTCATTCTCTTGAGCTTCTCCTCAACCTTGAGTGCCAACTGAAAACATTTTTGGACTATCTCTGGGGTGTGGAGGTTCAAATCTTCTTGGATGGCAAATCTCAGTCCATTGCGATATCTCACCACTTTTTCATCCTCACTCTCTTTTACCTTGGTCTTCACACACAACTTCATGAATTCCTCTGTGTAGGAACCCACATCCATCTCCTTCTGCTTCAAGTTCTATCTCCTCTTGTGCAATTGGACATTATAGTCCACTGGAACATATGCTTCCTTCACCAAAGTCATCATCTTCTTCCAAGTAGAAACTCTTGTCTTCCCCTCTTTCACCCTCTCATCTTGGATGAAAGTCCACTAGGTTAGTGTAGCCCCTTTCATTTTGGATTGGGCCATTTTCACCCTTTGGTACTCTAGTATGTCTTCACTCTCAAATAAATTGTCCAAGGAGTCTATCCACTTCATCACTGTATCGAGTTCCATCTTGCCTACAAACATTGGCAGATCCAACTTCACATCCATTTTTCTCCTTTCCATGGACTTGAGGACACTCATCAGGGGTCTTTGGTCTGCAGGAACCTCTAGTTCTTCTTGCCTAGGGATATCCTCTTCATCCCCTTCTTCATCGCCTCTACAGTCTCTCTCTCCCCTCCCCACTTTTCCCTTCAATAGGTCCATTTCATTTCTAAAGGCCTGATTCTCATCCCTGACTTCTCTTCTCTTTGCCATCTACTTCTTCACAAAGACAACCAACTCAGCATTGGTCATCCTTGATGGGAGATCTTGGGATCCCTCTTCCTCTGACATCTTGTCTTCTTCTCTGGTCCAAAGTACACTCCTAAGCTCTGATACCACTTGATGCAGAGCCCTTCCAAAACCTAAGGATAGGTCCAAAAGGTTTAGTTTGACCCCTTAAAGTGGAAAAAAGGATCCTAAAAGAAGGACTCCACACCTTAAGGAATTGAACTACTCTCCACTACTCAAGCCTAGTCCCTACTCAAAATTAGTAAATGGCTTCAACATTCCCAACATACATCACCATGTCCACTCATTACATCTAAGAAGTATTTCAACCATTGTTTTTAGGCTTTGGCATCAATTCCCTATACTTCCTTTGTAAATCTACCCCCTTGGCTAGTAGCCCTATTTGGTGGTTATTTTGCCCTTAACTCCAAAATCTTGCACACAACTTGACAAACTACTTACCATTCTAGATTCCCTTTATAGAGTTACACTCATCCCCAAAAGGGATTGGAAAGTTCTATAATCTAAGGGTCTGAACCCTTTAGAAGTCTAGAGACCTAATTAAGGAGATTAGGCCTAATTTATAAAGAAACACCAATTTCAAGGATTTAAATTGTAAAACCAATTTCATGAGAATGTGGGGGACCATGAATGACCTTTAATTCTAGGATTTCACGCCTAGAATCCACCGCTAAAAGATTTTAGGGTGATTGTCCTAAATTTGTGCAAGGTAGTCACATGGAGATGTGTACCTAGATTTGTCTCATTCTTCTCACAAAAAAGCCTTACCTACAAAAACCCATGGAAATCATAAAAAAAACTGACCAATCTTTCATGTCACCAAAGGAAATAATTTTTACATGGGTAAGATGCAAGATATGGCCATTTCTTGTCAAAACCCTAGCCAAACCCTTGTTTTTTGGGCTACAGTCAATCAAAGAAGGGGTTCTCACTACTCCTAGAATATCAAGACCTCAAACCATAGCCAAAATAGAGGTAAATCAACCCTCTACCTACTCCAGGAATTATTTTGTCATTTTCTATCCGTACAATGACGTACAACCACTGCAAACTCAAAATTTCTAAGAAATAACTCAGTTTTCAGTATTTTATTGTCTTCTAACTTCAATCGACAATCACTCTAACCTTGGGAATTGTTTCCACAAGGTATATATCCTTCTTCGAAGGTTACCAACTAAATTTTTAAGAGGTTGGATTCATTGGGAGGCTTACACCAACAAAAATTGGAAAAGTTGCACTTTTGCTTGCAAAAGTTGCATCTTCAAAATTTGCACTTTTTGACAAAGTTGACAAGTAACACAAATTTGGGATCCACACAACTTGGATCAACCAAAAACTACCTACAAACCCTAAAACCCTACAAAACATTAAAACAAATATCCTACTACCCCTATTTACGAAATTGTCCAAATTGGCTTATCAGGGTGCCTAATTTGTGACATTGGTTTACATGGTGGGGTCCTTATTGAATACATGAAAATTTCACAAACAAAAGACATTCACAATGATCCTAAGATCCTAATATTCATCATTAGATCCATGATTGGCTTGTTGAGGAGGTTCCCCTACACCACCATCAACCCAAAATACATTATCAACATTACTCTTTCCATTTAAAGAGATAGAAACTTTACCTTTCTCCATACAAGGAGAGTTGTTTCCAAATCTAACAACACCTCCGTCAAATTCATTAAGGGTTATGAACTTAAATTTGTCTCCAGTCATGTGTTGTGAGAAGCTACTATCTATGATCCATTCATCACTATTCTCCATATGAGATACTAGTGCCTTTTTATCAGACAGTTCCTCCTTCATAGCTACAAACATAATTTATTCATTATCATCTTCTTCTTCCAACTACTCATTGGTCACACCTTCATCTACTACAACATAACAATGTTTCTTTCCCTTTCCTTTGAATCTTCTAAATATTTCTTTCTTATCGATGTTAGGGCAGTTAGCAGCAATATGACCAATTTTATTACAAGAGAAACACTACAAAGGTAGCTTTCCTCTATACTTACCAGTGCCTCTTAGAAATCTCTTTGCTAACAAGGCTTCAAGTTCCATCACTTGATCTTCACTTTCATCATTTCCCTAGTTTCTTCCATGACTTGTCCTACACTCATGATTTTGACAAATATCTTTTCTTTTTCTAGCAGATGAACCGGTAATAGAAGCTTTAAAGGCAGATTCAGTAGATTTTGTCACACTATTGTCAAAACTATTTAACTCAAAATTTGTAAGCTTACCAATCAATGAATCAACAATTACCTTATTCTTTGAAATAGATCTAAGTTCTTGGATTATCTATACTCTTATAACATACTGAGGTTGAAGAGTTCTGAGCAATTTACTTACTATTGTATCATCTTCTATTTTGCCTCCAGCACTCTTAATGCCGCCAACAACATCTTGATTCTCTGACCATACTATCCAATATTCTCTCCTTCAAGCATTCTCATGTCATCAAACTTTCCTCTCAATGTTTCCTCTTTGTCTCTTTGAACATGATCATCTCCACCATAGATTGTCTCTAACTTTCACCAAACCTCACCTGTAGTTTCCAATCCTTGAACATCAATATATTCTAAATCAAATAAAGTACTTGCAATATCTTCTAGGGCTTGCATGTTATCTTGTTGTTCTCTTAGTTCATCCCATGTCAAGGGAGTAGTGGTAGGAGCAACATATGTTGTTTCAACTTGCTTCCAATATTGTGCACCAAGAACTTTGGTGTAGATCTTCATTCTGTCTTTCCAGATCTTGTAGTTATCCTTTATGAACTTGGGACCCTCTTTCTTCATCATCTTCAATTCCTTAGAATCTTTTCCTCAAGTGGTTAGGCTTTCTGCACACAAAAGACCAACGCTCTAATACCAATTACTAATCCTATGAGGATCTAGTTAATACTGAGAGGTAGGGGGTGAATCAATATTAAGATCAATTCAAATTTGAAACTCAAAATCAAACTTATTTCATCTTATCTCAGATCTAAAACTAGTTAAAAAATATCACAACTTCTATAATCAGATCTAATAACCTCTTTATCAGATTTGCTTAACACATTAATCAAATACTTTCACCAGCAAAGTAATCATATAAACTTGATCAATTACCAACTCATTAATCTTAACAATAAGATCAAATACTTTCTCAAACAACTTCAAATCAGTATCGGTAACCTCTGATAAACTTCTGATACAACATCATAACCGGTGTCTCAGAAATAATGCATGAAATAAAATATAAACAAGAACATCACATGAAAAACATTCCACACATGAACACCATAAATTTTGACGTGGAAACCCAACTAGGGAAAAAACCACGGTGGGAGTTTGGACCCACAAATATTTGTACTCTTTCAAAGTATGCCCTGTTAGGAGCTTACAATATGTCTGGTAAAGAGAAAACCCTATTAGGAGTCACCCAATTAGGGGATTTGCCTTGGAACTCGATTAGGAGCTTGATGATCTATTACAATCAACCTTGTGAGAAGATTTAACACTTTTTTGAGAGATTCCCTATTTGGGGACTTAAATGTTTAAGGACTGTTAGAACCTACCCAGTCAAGGGATTTAACCTACTGAAACTCTTAGGGAAGAACAGTAAGAAAATGATCTATTTTCTTGCACTTCTCTATTTTCTTTATTAGATCTAGTTATACACAACACTCTGCAACTCTCAGGAAGATTTCACACTTCACTTGGATGGCTTAACACATTCTCTAAGACCACTGACTCAATAAACATAAACTGTGTCATCCTAAATAGCCATCTCAAATAGGTCGGCCACAAAACCTAATTACATCATGAATTTACAATAAGATCACAAAAGATTATTGTAGATCACTATCCAAATCATAACAACAAATTACAATGCAATATCAATCGTTGATTGATCATAACTCATCACAGAAATCTAATCTGTATCCTCAAACCACTCTACTAAGCGTTTCGGTGATTCTCAAGATAATCTTCCTTGAATTGCACTAAAATAGCCATTAAATATTTCGTGTGGTTTGTGTTGTGTTACCAACTTTAAGTAGACTTACTGTCAATCACTGTCATAACATAAATCTTTACTGGTTTGATTATTTCTTTGCCGGTCCTTAAATCCTACTTAAACCTTAACAAAACTTCATCAGAAATTTGAAACATGCCTTTCAATAATCATCAAAAGTTCTGGTTCTGGTCATATATATCTTTCCATGATACAAGTTCACCATCCAAACTGCAAATCACCAATCATCGCCAATCGAATGATCCAATCAAAAAAATTCTACTTTACCGGTTAAAGTCCTATTTCAGAGAATTTAGCTCTATGCCAATAAACCCTAACTTCCAGTGAACCAAATCACTTAGATGATAAAACAAAACATTAGGAACATCACTTGCCAGCAATGACAACACAAATAATTGATCATGTCATCTGTTCATAGAATCTCAATCTCTTCATTACAAATAGACTTCTATCCTTTATTGGTGCAGTCATCCAACTTCAACTGCATCAGTTATGGAAAATGCCAGCAAGGACACCATATGACACCTTAGGACACCATATGACCCATTAGGACAATATATTGTCCTAATGGGTCATATGGTGTTCTAAAAAAAGTGTGGCCCCTTAGGACCCCATATGACCCCTAACAACATCATATGACCCCTTAAGACTCCCAAGGGGTCATATGGTGTCCTAAGGGGTCAAATGGTGTCGTTAGGGATCATATGGGGTCCTAAGGGTTCACACATGTGTTAGAACACCATATGAACCCTTAGAACACCATATGACCCCTTAAGACACCATATGACATGTTTGGACATCGTATTGTCCTAAGGTGTCATATGGTGTCAAAAGGGGTCATATGGTGTCCTAAGGGGTCATATGGTGTCATTAGGGGTCATATGGGGTCCTAAGGGCCCACACATGTGTTAGAACACCATATGACCCATTAGGACACCATATGACACATTAGGATATCATAATGTCCTAAGGGGTCATATGGTGTCATAAGGGGCAATTTAATGTAGTAGGATGTTAAAAGGGGTCATATGGTGTCATTAGGGGTCATATGGGGTCCTAAGGGCTTACACATGTGTTAGAACACCATATGACCCCTTACAACACCATATAACCCATTGGGACATCATATTGTTATAAGGGTTCATATGGTATGATAAGGAGTCATGTCATGTACTAGGATGTTAAAAGGGGTCATATGGTGTCCTAGGGGGTCATATGGTATCGGTAGGGGTCATATGGTGTCCCAAGGGCCTGCACATGTGCTAGAGCACCATATGACCCCTTAGGATAACATATGACCCATTTGGATATCATATTGTCCTAAGGGGTCATATGGTGTCATAAGGGGTCATGTCATGTACTATGATGTTAAAAGAAGTCATATGGTGTCCTAAGGGCCCACACATGTGTTAGAACACCATATGACCCCTTAGGACAACATATGACCCATTAGGACACAATATTGTCCTAAGGGGTCATATGGTGTCCTAAGGAGTCATATAGTATCATTAGGGGTCATATGACATCCTAAAGGGCCACATACATGTGTTAGAACATCATATGAATGTTGGCTATAACAATGAAGGAAGACTCTAATGCCCCGCTAGGAACCCCGAAGGAAAAAACCACAACAAGGGTGAAACCATTTTTTTTTTTTTTAAGTATAAACATCATAAGTGCATTTACACAACATGCACGATAACACAAGCAGAAGACTTACACCAGAATTCCTTAAGGGTTACCAACGAAGAATTAACTTCAAGAATAATTTTCACAACATCATAAATCCCCATATGCATCATTAACTCCATGATCACAAGATGCCATAAGCAATAAAGATTCATCATAGAAAGATAGAAAGGATACAAAACAATTTCCACTTCAATAAGCATTTACTAACATCATCAAGGAAACTGGATAAAAAAACATCCAAACATAGGATTACATTGCTCTTTCAATACATAGCTTCTCAATAAACATATAAGGATAGATCTCATCCAGTTACAAGGTTACATAAGATCAATATTACAATGATACAATGACCACATGGGTCTACAAATACCAATAATCTTCTATACAAGAGATGAGGTATGAGTCACAAACCATAGGAACACCTGCAAAGCCAATCCTTGCATGAAGGCACAAATCCGAACATATGATGGGAAGTGGCACTACCACCTGACCATCTAATTCCCAAATGGAATCACCCCACCGTGCTAGGAGATAGCTGGGGACCCTTAAACAAGCATAAGCATGACATGGTTGACAAAACAATACGACTCCATGACAACACAATAAGACTCCACAAGAATCCAGGTGACTCAACTTCACAAACACAAGTGAACTGATATCACAAAACACTAGTGAACCAAATGAGAGAGTGTCATTGCATAGCTTAATATGGTTACCTTGGTAGGCCCTCATAGGTCTTGGCTCTCTGTCTTGGTAGCCTCTCCCGAACCTTTGGCTCCAACTAAGTCTCATGTGGACCCTACCAGCCTTTTGTGAAGACAAGGTGGTTGGTTTGCCATTCCAGGCCTTCTTGAAACATTATGAGCCCTATACTAGCACTCACCTATGCATGAGGTACAATTATCTTTATTAATGTTATGATACTACCCACCTAATCATTTCATTAGATTACCAGTTATTATTTGACTTTCACTGGGTCATAATGCCTACCACTTTGGGTGCAACCCCCAAGCAAAAGCCACTCTCTCAAAGGACACTACACAAGCATGGGCACTCCCCGAGGACCCTATGGTGAAGTAGACAACCATAACACCACGATTAGAAACAAGTGGTCAAACAAGGACATATCAACTCTTGACTAACCATAAGGCAAAGACACTAATGGTTAAGACAACGGAACCAACATATATCAATTGGTCAAAGGTACCAATTTCACCACCATAGGATGACTGAACCACAGACCAAAATATCACAATAAACACTTGCAAGGATAGCAAAATACATCAAATCCACACTTAGAAAATCTTTGAAAATATCAGCATCATAAACACTTGCAACATCATTGATTGAAAATTAAATAAACACTCCTTTCCAGCAATCACATCTAATCAATTTCCAAATCAATATTCCCAATTCTACCCATTTAAATTCTCTAATTCATGCCTTGATTTTCATTGATAAATTTATTAACCACATAATAAAAATCACATGAAAATCACATTACATCATGCAATACCACTTTAAACATTTCATTTATAAAATTTAAGTTCTTAACACAAACCGAGTTGGAGATTGGTGAGGGCTCAAAGTTAAGTGGGAGTCAAATCAATCCGCAATTGTATTGCTGTCGAGCAACAGACACCACTTATTGGTAGTGCTGCTACCACTAGTAACACTGCCACTACCAACCGGTAACACTACCACTACCAACCGGTAACACTTACCACTTCGAACCAGTCACACTTACCACTTCGAACCGGTCACACTTACCACTTCAAACCGGTAACACTTACCACTTCGAACCGGTAACACTTACCACTTTGAACCGGTCACACTTACCACTTCGAACTGGTCACCCTTACCACTTCAAACCGATAACACTTACCACTTCGAACTGGTAATGCTTACCACTTCGAACCGGTAACACTTACCACTTCGAACCGGTGACACTTACCACTTCGAACCGGTGGCACTCACCACTTTGAATCGGTAACACTTACCACTTCGAACCGGTAACACTTACCACTTTGAACTGGTGACACTTACCACTTCAAACTGATGACACTTACCACTTCAAATTGGTGGCACTTACCACTTCAAACTGGTAATGGTTACCACTTCGAACCGGTAACACTTACCACTTCGAACTGGTGACACTTACCACTTCGAACCGGTGACACTTACCACTCGAACCGGTAGCACTTACCACTTCGAACTGGTCACACTTACCACTTTGAACCGGTAACACTTACCACTTTGAACTAGTGACACTTACCACTCGAACTGGTAGCACTTACCACTTTGAACCAGTAACACTTACCACTTCGAACCATCCATTTCCAGAATTATTTCACGGG
The DNA here is from genome assembly GCF_030272615.1 of Cryptomeria japonica. Lineage (NCBI taxonomy): Eukaryota > Viridiplantae > Streptophyta > Pinopsida > Cupressales > Cupressaceae > Cryptomeria > Cryptomeria japonica. The sequence goes on along the minus strand of NC_081411.1, from coordinate 217,856,700 downwards.
CACACACATACAGTGCCAATTTCCAAAACTCCAAGGAAGAGTTTACCAACAAGGTAAATGGTGAAATAAACACACTAGAAAGAATAGCTAGCCAAATCATGACAAAAATAGAAACAAGGATTCACCCAGCAAGCCCAATATAAAATTCTTTCTTCTCAAAGAAGAGGTAAATCGATAAATTGATTTCCAAGAACAAAACACACAGCAGATAGAGAAATGAACCATTTCTTTCCTGAATGCAACCATATGATATAGATTTCACAAAACCAGCATAAATAAACACTAATTCTTCCATTTCAATCATTTCACAAACATCTACAGGAAGATTGTGTAAATTTCCATGCACAGGAAGCAAACTGAAAATTTCAAAACAAATTCAAAACAAGAAGGAAACCTTCAACCTTGAAGCAATTAGCAAGCAAAGAGATGAAGAACAACCAGTCTTGCAGTCAGGTCGAATTTCCAGCTCCTCCAGGAAGTTTTTCCAGAATTTTCTCTCCAAAATTCTCTTCTTCTCCTACCGTGAATGCCCATAATGGATGCCCAAAATATCTTTTAACCCAAGCTTCTATGTTAAATTTTTTCATCCAATCAAATTTAAATATTTTAAAACTAAAAGGCAATCAAATTTATTTCTTTCCCAAAAATAATAATTCTTTCCAAAGATTAAATTTAAAAGGCCAAATGGAAAAATAAAAAGGAAAACTTTTATTTATTTCTTTTTCCATAAATATTTCCTTCAACATAAGAATTTTACCTTTTTTTTTTAAATGGCTAGGCAATTTATTTATTTCACAAAAATATCAATGCAACTTACATAATAAATTAAGCCATTTAACCATTTAATCTAGCAATTCATTAATTTAAATAAATCAATAATCACATAGCATATTAATCAAATGATTATGCCAACACAAGATAACATCATCTATTTAAATTAAATAACCATTTAAATAATGGAAACATGCAAAACCAAGATAGATCAAATGAGGACTCTCAAATGACCAAACCAAGGCACCATGACACGCATAATAGCCAGACAGGGAAACACAACCGACTGAAAACACTCACACGAGTGTAACTGCAGTCAAGCTAGGGTACAACAACTATCTCCTCCACTCCCATCAGATATATAAGGCATGCTCATACTTCTGAAACCAGGTGGAGTCAATACCCCATACCTACCTGGTACTAGTACCTACAATGTCCTGCACCAAAGAACCACACGTGGATATAGACCAATATATATATATATAGACACGGTAAACACATCGATGAAGGAGAATCACGATGTTCCCTGTCTCACCTGAGTGAGTGAAGGAAAATCATCCCCTCGCATCCCAATACACCTGCAAACATGCAACATATAAATAATGCATCGTAATAGAAGGGAAGAGTGTTAGTCCATGATAATGATCCATAAAATAACATTAATCATAAGCACTAAAATACTGCATAAAATCATACACCATAAATCCAAATAAAGCATGAAATAACATCGCATAATAACTGAATCAAAATACAATAATGTTCCACATAACAATCATTGAAGTAACTCAAAACATACAAAAGGGGCTGATCAAGGAGGGGTACTACAAAGACTAAGAGGGGGGTGAATCATTCTTCACCAGATGGACTAGTTTAAACAAAAATAGATATGATAAACAATGGTAATAATAAAGATAAGAAAATTACCAACACAACAAACAATGCCAAGATTTTTGACGTTGAAAACTCAGTTAAGGGAAAAACCAAGGTGGGAACCTACCCTAAGTAAGATGATACTCTATAGTAATATGTGAAAATATTACCATGGGGAATGCACATGCCTTTAGGCACACTACCTAGAGCTCACTGCTCAAAAGATAATGACCCGGAAGACTACAACCCTTAAAGAAGTCTCACTGACTTACAAAAAGATTCAGACTACAATCTACAAGAAATGAACTAAAAGAATAACATCTCCAAATGCTAGATTACACTTTGGTTAAGCACAGTTGTCTGCTCACTAATACACAACGCTGAAAAGATGAATCACTTGATTGCACATACACCACTCTCTGATAATGTATACACAGCCTCTACACCAAAATTACATGAGAGTATCACCTATATATACAAATCATCAACCTTGATAACAAAGTCGATTAAACCCTCAAATCACAATTAAAAAATTACATCACATGATACAAAGATTGACCACCAGACCAATATAATGATTTACATGATATAATATGGACCTAATTCAAATTCTCAAATGCTCATCACCATCGAAAATTATGCCAAGATCAACCGCAACATGCTACACCACCAAAAATACCGCATAACATGAAAATCATCAACACATCATAGAAGCCACCAAAAACTCACATAATGATCAATACATATGATAAACCAAATAGGAAACGACTAGGAAGCACCAATAAGCATGTTAGAATCATCAGAAACAACTGCACCAACACCACTTATCAAATCTTCATCTGTGAACATCTAAAAGCTCAAGAACAGAACCAATCAACAACTGTCATGAAGAAAGAAAAATTGTAGAGAATCAAATCAGAATCCATCTTAAATGAAGATATAGAAGACCATCTCAAACAATCTCCCAAAATCTCATCTCAAGATCTGATCACACTGGAATATATTGGAGGAAATACTGAACTCTACTAAAGCACTGATCAAATAAACAAATTGCAAGCATCGGAGCAATTCACAGGAACATGTTGACATCAATGACAATAACATATCCTAGCAGCAACAATGTCCACCAATATCCAACAATCTCCCCCTTTGGCATTGATGACAACATATGAATGTGAAAAACAATTAATGCAAAGAATAAAGATATCTCTAGCAAAGTCCCCCTAAGATCAAGACATATAAAGCAATTTTTCACATGATCTCTCTCCCCTTTTAACAACAATGCCAAATATCTCAAAACAAAAAACCAAACTCTCTCTCCCCAAAACAAAAACATGAATCTTAGGATCTCTGAAATCTCTCTCCTTAAAAACATACTACTCCACCAGAGGAGCAACACCAACTCATCAATTTCGATAAAAATATAAGGCTCTGAAGTCCACCATATTGATACAATTCAATGCATCTAGTTCTCATCAGGAGGGCTAAATACCCCTAACTTGTGTCACGAATAGACAAATGTATCTGCAACCAAACGTTTAGTAAAAATATCAGCAATTTGTTCCTTTGTAGATACATACTCCAGCTTCACCTTCTCTGACTTTCTCTCTCAAGTAATGATATTTTATTGACACATGCTTAGTCTTTGACATGTTAATAGCACTAGAATTATCATAGTAAATTACAGTAGACTCATCGTAGATAACTCTAATATCCTTCAAAATTTTCTTCATCCAAACTACCTGAGTTCAATTACTAGCAGCAAAAATGTACTCAGCTTCAACAATAGATAAGGACACTGAATCTTGTTTCTTACTAGCCCATGAAACCAACTTCTTTCCTAGAAATAATACTCCACTGGTAGTGTTATTCCTATCATCATCACTACTCCAATCAACATTAGTATAATCACATAGCATGAAATCATCATTCCTGGGATACCACAAACCATAATCCATATTCCCCTTCAAGTATCTAGATATGCTCTTAATAGTACTGACATGATTTTCTTTCAGTTCAGCTTGATATCTAGCAGCCATGCACACAATATGCATAATTTTCAGTCTAGTTTGAGTAAGTTATAGCTGTCCTCCAACCATAGATCTATACAAACTCTAATTAGCTTTTGGAGATCCATCATTCTTGGACAATTTACAGCCAATCACCATAGGAGTTCTAACTAGTTTGGAGTCATCTAACCCAAACTTCTTCATCAATTCCTTCACATACTTAGTTTGTGATATAAATATACCTTTTTCAGTCTGTGAAATTGGCAAACCTAAGAAAAATTTCATTTCTCAAATCTAGACATCTCAAATTCTTTTTGCATATCATCGACAAACTTTATGCTCAAGTCATCTCCTCCTCTAAAGATAACATCATCAACAAAGACTAACAATCAAGATGTTATCATTTTCTATCTTAAACTACAGATTGCTCTCAGCAACACTTTTATTAAATCCCACTTTCAATAAATACTTATCTAGTCTAGCATACCACACTCTAGGGGCTTGTTTCAATCGATAAAGGGATTTCTTCAACTTACATACCATGTCTCCATAATCTGATATCTAATGAAAATCCATCAGGTTCCTCAATATAGACTTCTTCCTCAAGATCACCATTCAAAAAGGAAGATTTGACATCCATGAAATCTTTATAAGAAACATATGCAAGCAATAGTCTAACAACTTCAAGGCTGGCCACCGAAGCAAAAGTCTTTTCATAATCAATTCCTTCTTTTGAAAATATCCTTTGTAAACCAGTCTAGCTTTATTTCTGACAACTTCATTGACTTCATTAAATTTGTTCCTGAATACCCATTTGATACCTATAATATTCTTATCTTTAGCTCTAGGCACAAGCTCCCATGTATTATTCTTTTCAATCTAGTCTAATTCTTCTTCCATAGCTCTCATCAAATTGCCATCTTTCCAAGCTTCAACAACATCTTTACGTTCAACTTTAGAAATCAAACATATTTTTCATATTGGTAATCATTTGTCACCTTTGTCTACGTAACGTTGATCCATAATGACTGGATGAGAATGAATGACCATGATTAAAAGATCAAGAACATTATATCCTTTTTAAAACCATGCTACAACCTTGGGTCCACCTTGACATGTCCTCATTAAAAAATGCTAGAGGCATGATTAGGATCAAATAGATCTAATGCCTTCAGGATTTTCTTCAATTAAATTTCTCCACCACACATTGACGTGTGTCAAACTTTCCAATTGGTCCACCATGCATTAGATGACCCGCGTGGTCCTAGAGGCCTATTAGATCTAACATGTTAGAGGTATTTTGAGCTTCGCTAGCCATTGATATTTTTCTTTAACAAATACAATAAATTAAAACAAATAATTAATGATAAAAGGGAAACTAGATGGGCAAATTACTAGGAAAAGGGGCCAGTGACCAATGGGACACTAATGACATGAAGTCATAATTAAAAACCAATGACCTTCTACTTCTAGTCAGTGCTAAAATGTAACAAAAGGCTATGGATTAAAAGAGATATTGCAAGTGAAGGGTTTTGAGTTTAGAGGAATATCAGGGTTAAGACAAAGAATAAACCAAAGATGCAAAGGACAATTCTAACTAGAATTTGAGGTGCTACAATGATGTATTTGGGGGATTCTCCTTCTAGATCCCTATCAAATTTTCCTAGATTTGGCATACTTTTAGGGTGGAAATCCTCTTCATGATTTCGAAAGATAGAAATGTTGTTTTGTTTTCTCACAGCTCTATTGACATTCATATTTTTTTCTACTAAACCCCATATTTGTAAGAATGTCATGCTTAATATTCAAGTGAAAGTTAACAAAGTTGTGCCAGAGGTGACCGAGCTCTAGTTCCTTGTGGGTTATTGAGGAAACACCCCTTGTATATTTTCTAGAGGGCCTCTAGATCCTTCTATTGTTACCACTACTATTTACTATTCCTCTCGTGATTGGTATCCACCTCATGGTTGTCAATGTGGATACCTCTTCCACTCACTGCTCTCATACACCATGTCCTAGGCTCCTTTCCACCAATTTGGTGGTGACAGTTCTTTCAATAGGAAGTGCTCCACCTCTCTTCCTTGTAGAGGTTTTTCCTTTGGATGGGGTTGGGGGTGAATCCTACTGATGGTGGTGCTAATGGGTGGCAAGATTCAAGTGGTGGTAGTGGTTGGCCAACTCCTAGTGGTGAAAGTTGATGGATTGGTTCTTCTAAAGGCTTTCCAAGTTTGGCTTTGGTAATCTCACCCTCTTAGATGGCTCAGGACAAACATAAAGAGGAGGTCGCTATTGAACAAGGGTGGTCCCTTCTAGATAATAACCTTGACCCTATAGATATATGGAGTTCTAAGAATGAAAAATATCCACCTCCTTTGGCCACTACTGTAGTTGCTTAAGTGACCAATTTATGTATCCTTCTCTCTAGGCTATACCCATGCTATATTTTTTGTTTATCCTGACACTACCCATTTGACTCTTGAGCAGTGATCTTGTATCACCCTACTTTTTTTTTATGAATACTATACTTTATCTCTTTTAATTGAATTGGCTAATATTCATTAAGAAAAATAAGAATAAACCTAAATGTAGGGCATTTCATTATCAAAGACAAGAATAAGTATATTTGAGGACAAGATAGATACATCTGAAATTTCTTCCTAGTGTTCCAAAACATGCTCATGACAAGAAAAGATAGAAATGTATGAGTTACACACTTAGATAAATGCAACCCTCTATTGTATTTCCAATCATCTTGAAGTGAATTTTAGGGTTTCTATCTCCAAACCAAAATCTTTCTTTTGAAACCCTTTGTTTGTGGGTGTCTACCATTAATCCTAGTTCGCCCATTTTCACTTATATTCTAAATGCCTTTCTGAAACCTTTTTCTCTATGATAGATTAGGGTTTTCATCTTTGTTTTTCCTTGTTGTGACTGACTTAGTGCATGTTTTGGTGGTATTTTCATTTTGATTCAACATATATTTTCCAATCCTACTTTCAACAGTGATCCTATTTGGAAATGTCACCCACTGTTGTCATTAAATGTCATTCGTGCACTACAAGACCCTCACATTCCAAACAAGCCAATTGTCTATCCAATTTAAAAAGTTAGACTTTCTCAACCCCATAACATGACCAATCTTGTGACTTGTGGATCTTGATTATTGAAATATGGATTTCACAATGTTTGATTCCCCTTGCTAGGGTCACACGTCCTTCAAACCTATGTCACTCTAACCATATCTTCTAAAAATCTAGATTTGACGATGTTTGATTCTCCTTATTTAGTTTCAACATTAAAAATATGAAATTCATAATAGTTATTTTTTAATCTTCGATCATTTGTGATGTAAGACAATGCATAGAGTGGCTCATTCAATTAGAAATTTAATTATGTGAATCTAAAACTATTTGCAAGATAATATTAAGCTTTAGATACTATATATGTATATGTATATGAATGTATGTACATACGTACGTAGGTATGTATGTATGTATGTATGTATGTATGTATGTATGTATGTATTTATGTATGTATGTATGTATGTATATGTATATGTATATGTATATGTATATGTATATGTATATGTATATGTATATGTATATATGTATATATATACATCTACACACACACACAGATATGTGTAGATAGAGTAAATATGCCATAAAAATCTTAGATTCTACAGAATTCCAACATCCCATAGTTAATCTAAATGAAACACATAGACATACATTGAAACCAAGCTAACTCCATTAGTGTACTATTCTTCAAGGTCTTTTAATTGCAAGATAGGTGCTCTAAGAAACACTTACACAATATGCTATGAAGAAATGAACTATGAGAGATATTCAAATTTAAATCAAAATAGAGGATGAGAACCCATTAAACAAGGTGCAAATAAAAACCAAACTAGAATGAAATATTGATAGCACTAGATTGAGATGCAAATCACTCATGAGTTCTAGATTATGGATTTTGAATGCAAAGTCATGGATGCCAAAATGGGAGAGGGGCTCTACTTTTATCAGCTTTCTCCAAGTGAATCCATGTTGTGGAATGGATGTCGGATAAAGAATAGGGTTTAACAGTTTAATAGAACATGTTTGTGGTGGATGTAAATGGGTAGAGGAGAAAGCATAAATGAGTAATGTAAATGCTTATGCATATGTTTGTGAAAATTGATTAATAATAATATCATTAGATATATAGATGGAATATGAGATTATAATAATATTGATAATGGATAAATGATAATTTAGATATTATTGATGATATATAATAATATTAATGAATTCATGATGGATAAATGAAAAAATTAATGAATAATATTGATGATGAATAATAGATGGAATAATGCATGAAAATGAAGTTGATCCACCCAAGATTAGGATGATAAATTCTATATGTCTACATTTTGCCCCTCTTTGAGACAATGCAGCCTGTCATTTTATTTCAAAGAAAATGATCAATAGATATATGCCCAAAAGATATCCCAGTAAGGATGGTGATTAATATGATATGCCCCCTTGGGAGATTGATAAAATAGATTGATGAAGATTGGATGATTGATATTGTGCAAGTTGCTAAGTTGAGATGTATATTTGATGAAAACACACACTTGATGAGGCATGGCTGAACAATTGATGGAAATAAAAAGTATATCAAATATCATTATTAACAATTTGATGCAGCCAACGTAGGGAAGTCCAACGAATGATAGCCCCGCCTTGCAGCCTAAAACATAAACACCATGAATAATACAAAAAACTGGTTCACAAAACACAAGATATAACTAGGGAAAAGAGGAAAAGAGAAATATTTAAAATAATCTAATGAGTTACATATGCTCTCAATATTTACAAATGCTAGGTCAAATCCCAAGATAACAAAAATGATTCAAACAACTTAATTTCTTGATCTGGTAGATCATTTGCCTTCAACTCTGTCTTCTTCTTTGTTTGCTGATATAGACCTCAGTTGTTGGGCCAAAACACCTCAGTGCCTCTGAAATCTACATCTTTTATGAATTTTATCTTTCATGGGTCTCCTTACTACCAAATCAACCTCTTTAATTCTTCTTTATACCATCTGCAATCCTCAACAACTTAATCAAGTTAGCCAAAATGCACTGGTTTATGATGAAATGTGTAAACACAAACACGTTGGCCAAATCACAAAGAACACCTCCAAAAATGTTTAGAACTTCAAGCAGATCTCTACGAACATCGGCCAGGTCCAAAAAAATACTCCTATATGATTTGTAAGTCACATAAATGATACACAACCCAATTCTTCTTTGATGCACACACAGTAAGGACAACCGATAAGAACAAACCAATAGCAGACTAATACCAAAACCAATATTTCACTAGAATCAAATCCAAATGCCATGAAATTTGAATATGTTTAAATCAAGGATCTCTAGATGCAAAATATAGATTTGTAGCTTTAAATGCACAAGTATGAAGAAACACAACAATATCCAAGGTCACCTCCTTAGTAATCAGCAACTCCATGGTCAACTGCTCCAACAGGATGAATTTCCTAGATGCCCCTGCATCAAACTCTCAGGGTTATTTAAAAAGTTAGGCCCATCACTTGGATCTACAACATGCCACAATCATTTCTATCTCTTGAATTTGGTTTGTGATCTATTCACAAGTACTTGCAACTGCCTTAGCTTTGGTTGTTTGTCTACAAGTTCCGATTGCCTCTCCTCAGCAATCTACTAGACTCCCTTGTAGCATGCCTCAATTGGCAATCTGTTCAAGACAACTTGCCAACTACCTTAAGTTCTTGCTTCTAGGTTTGGTGGTATGCTTGTAAACCTTGTACTACCTCAATGCTTGACAATTTGAACAAGTCTTCAAGCTACCTCAAGTTCTCTTCTTCCAACAGGCTCACTACCAACTCTGATACCATCTTATGCAGCTAAGGTAGGGAGGTCCAATGAAGGACAACCCCTCCTTGCAGCCTAAAACATAAACACCATGAATAATAGAGAAAAATGGTTCACACAACACAAGATATAACTGAGGAAAATAGGAAAATAGCAATCTTTAAAATAATCTAATGAATCACATATGCCCTCAGGCTTTATAGATGCTAGGTCCTAGCCTAGGATAACAAAATGATTCAAACAACTTAATTTCCTGATCTGGTAGATCATGATCTTCCTTCAAATCCATCTTCTTCTTGGTTTGTTGATGCAGACCTCAGTTTGGTGGAACAAAACACCTTAGTGGCTTTGGAATCTACATCTTTTCTAAATTTTATCTTTTGCGGGTCTCCTCCCTGCCAAATCAACCTCTTTAATTCTCCTTTATACCATCTGCAAGGCTCAACAACTTAATCAAGTCAGTGAAAAGGTACCAGTTTATGATGAAATGTGTAAACACAAACACATTGGCCAAATCACCAGGAACACCTCCAAAAATTTTTAGAACTTCAAGCGGATCTTGTTGGTATTGAACACTCCAATGAGAATTGAAGGTATTGTCATTGATGGAAACCTTGCAGGAAACCTTGTGGCATTCATCTGGTAAACCACCAGAAGGCACAACCACCGACAGGCACCGATAGCAAAAGACACTTCACCAATAGCGACAACAATGTTCACTGACACCCCAACCGACAGAAACAACTTTTGATTATTCTATTTAATTGTAAATATCTTTTGTAAAGCTGACATGGCATATTGTAATAAGACTCATATATGTATGAGATCTTGTAAATCATTTTGATATGTATGGAGAAGATGGATAAGGCAAAAGTGATAAGTGAATATTAAGGTGGATTTTGTATAAGGGTTTATGGTTATAGTATGAGCTTAAACCGGTACTGAACCTGGCATAGCAGATGCTCTATTGTAGTAGTACATTATATTGGATTCTCATAATCCATTTTGTATTTGAGTAGTGAGCTCTAGGTAGTTGGCCTTCCTGCATGTGCACGCACCTAATTATAAGTAATATCCATTTATTGGCCAGTGAGTGAATATTGTGGGTCACAAATTCCACCAAGATTTTTGCCACACCGGGTTTCCTCACTAAATTATTGTGTTATGGTGTGCTTTCTATGCTTTCTTTATTGTTCATATTTACTGCATTAATTCTTGTTTACTAGTACACTATTTTAGAATGCAAAATACTTAATAAGGTCAGAAATTTTGTTAACCGGTTAGATACTGATTCACCCCCCCCCCCTCTCAGTATCTTTGGGACTATCATTAATCCTAAGAATTGGTATTAGATCCTAGTCCTCTATTTTCAAAAGCCTAATAGCTTGAGGGAGATTCTAACATCGGTACAGATGGAAAACTTGAGAAAGCAATTAGAAGGAGCTCTTGCAGACTATGATGCAGAAAAGTTGAAGAATATCAAACTTGAAGATGATCTGAAGACTGCACAAGAATTCATTCAAGGACTTCAGGAAAATCTCACTATTGCTAGAAATAAAAGAAAAGAACTTCATGAGAAGATGTAGAGTGATGATGATGAAAAGGAAACTCTTAATGATCTAGTGAACAAATTGAGGCAAGAAAATAGTACTATGAGGAATGAAATGCAAGATATGACTATGAGGTTTTGTAAAGACAATGAGGACATAAAGAAGAATGAAGAAGACTTGACTAGGAGACTCAATGATGCTGGTAATGGTGCTCTAAGACTCAATCATGAAAATGATATGTTGAAGACGGATCTGATTCACATGCAAAATGATAAAAGCAAACTTATGAGATAGAAAGGAATCTTGGAAAATGAGTTGGATACTGCAAATCAACATAAAGAGAAATTCAAGAAAAGTTCAGAAGAACTTGATGATATGCTGAAAAGTCAGAAACCTAATGGAGATACTAATGGACTTGGATTTGAAGTTGGTGAAAGTTCTAGTACTGCAAACAATCATGATCATGGTAAACCGGTAAGACAACCTAATGCTTACAAATTTAGTGGGAAATGCTTTAACTATAACAAGGATGGTCATAAAGCAAATTAGTGTAGATCTAGAAACAATCAGAACATTAATGCACCCACCGCTCAATGTTCCAAATGCAAAAAAATTGGTCATAATTTAGAAAACTATAGAATGAATGTGAGATGTTATGTTTGTGGAAGATTTGGACACTTATCTAATCAATGCAGAACAGAAACCGGCATAGGATATGAAAAGGCTATTCAGAAGAACAATGTGACTTGTTATGCTTATAACAAAATTGGACATATTTCAAAATTTTGTAGAAGTAAGACTTCACCGACAAATATTAAAGGACCCAGTTTGAAAGGCAAAGAGAAGGTATTAAAAAGAGATCAGAATGTTGATGAGACTATTCCTTCACCGGTAGAACAGAGTATTACTCCACCAACAGGAGATTCTTCATCCAATTGAAAAGTAACCTTTTGGGGGCATTGCAACAAGTTGAATATCATGGAAGTTTACCCTCAGTTGATGGTGAGAAGATGGACTTATTCTTTACTGGAAAATGTGTTAAGTTTCACTTAACCGATAGGCATTTAATGTGGTTGTTGAATGAAAAGACATTATAAATCATTGATTTTCCCTCTTTTTCAATTCACCGAGCATTCAAACTTTCAAAGAGCATGAAAATCTGAGCAAACGTATCTAAAGCGAAGAAGTGAAGCAAGTTCTTTCAAGCACTCAAACCTATCAGGCAACTTAAGGTATTTATCAATGGCTTCCTCCTCTGCTCCGGAATTTATTGCAAACCCTACTATTGTGGAAGTAATGAAATGCCCTAGACCCATTTTTAAGATCATTCCCGAGATACCAAAACAAGATGATTCCCTAGGTGCTTTTTCAAAAATTCCAAAAGGTGTTGCATATGCTAAAGACCCTAGAATCTATATTCATTGCAATATTGAGGAATTAGGTTCAGATGAAATATTGAAAATGTATAAAACTGCTATTTGTGATGAAAGTGGAAATGTGAAACCTGAACATAAGGTTATTGAAACTTTAGGTTTTGTGGAGATCTTAGACATCCTGGAATTTGCTAAGTAGGTAGGGTGAACTCACAATACTAGTTCCCACTTTTTAACCAACTTTGACACTTAGATGAACATTTTGCAAAAAACCTTCACTTTTCGACACCTATAACTTTTAAACCGTTAAGAATTTGAGGATGATGTAAACTACTGATTTGTTACATCTTTTTTGTAGATTCTAAATATAGTTTTTTCAAATTTTTTTGAATAAAATTTTATTAATTTTTCCATCTCCCTCAAAAGTAGTTTTTTACAGAAAACAACATTTTTTAAGAGTGATGTGCATCCCGAAATGTGTAACTTTTTTTCTATATATGATAAAAACTTATCTTTGTTAAATTTTGGTTTGTAACATCAATACCCAGGGCATGCAGTTGTTTTGATAGTGATATGTTGAATATTTTTATTTTATTAATATTTGAAGTCCAACTAATTATAATTTAGATATAGGTGTACATTTGAACACATAACTTGTTCTATATATATCAAAATTCAGTTTTATTTTTTTTGTTAGAAAGAAAACATCAATACCTAGTGCATAGATATTTTTCAGATTTTTTTTGAATTAGTTTACTATTTTTTCCAATGCATTGAACAAAGAAGTTCATGTTTAGTGAAAAACCCACATTCATAAAAAATAAAATAAAAATATATTAATGAAATTAAATATATTAAAAATTATACTATTTGGAAAGCTTATAATAAGGACTAAATCCTTAAGAAAATGAAACTTCTAAATGAATTTGTTTGACCCCTCAAAAGCTAATGTAAAATTGGTATTTTATCAGCATTTCATAGATGCAAAGGAGACTCCATTGCAAGTATGATTTAGAAGTAGAGAGGTTCTATCCAAGAAACTTTGATCTAAGAGCCTTTGATCTAACTCTCTTCAATTAATTACTTCAAATGGGACCTCTTAAGGCTTAAATCGTTATATTTTCTAAAAAATGTATGATTTCAGCAAAAATCAGGATGTACCAAAAAGTGGGAACCAACTTTGTGAGTTCACCCGGTAAAAAGAATTGTCCTTAGCAGAGTTCATGGAGAATTCTTTTGGCTAGATTCTATTTGCAAAATCACCAAGGAAGCAGTTAGGGCAGTGATCGATTTACCCTCCACTGGTAGCAGGCCACATAAGACTAAAAGGGTACCAAATAACATTGTAATGACATTAACAAGAGCAACATATGACAACAGACCCCTAAGAGTAAATGATGTTAAGGATGTGAATGTCAGATTCATAAGCATGATTTTAGGCTATAAAACCACACATACAAATCGACTTAACTCTATTTCTAGTTTTTGTATTAAAGCTCTTATTATATGGTAAATAGTGATGAAAAACTAGATGTATGTGAGTGGTGAAAGGATGAGTTGACAGATAATCTAAAAAAGATAAAAGGAGACAAGAAAGGAACTTTTCATTTTGGCAATCTTTTGGTATGTCTGATGTTGTATCTCACAAAAGAGGTTCCCGGTATTGGTAAGAAAGACTTTGGTTATGATATACCGGTAGGCAAACAACTGCTAGAAATCTTCACCAGTATGGGCACTGATAAGGATAACAATATCACTGAGTACTTTAAAACCTTCAAAGCAAAAATGAAAACAAGAGAGAGATTACCACAAAGTATTGTAGACAAATATGAAAAAGAAATATGTTTTGTAATTAAAAAGGATGAAATCTGGATGGAGGTAGTTCTTCCTAGAACTATATGGGTGACATAAATGGGGTATGAGGCATATGTAAATATCATTGAAACATATGCTAAAGACTTATTAGAAGCCCCTAGAGAGCCAAAAGAAAAGGTTTTTTGAAATGCTGAAACAATAGAAAGTGGTGTGCAGACAATGAAACAGAGGAAGAAAAGGGAAAAATACATAAGGAGTGCAACCAAACAAGTTAAGGAAATAAAAGAAAACATAATAGCATAACTCATATAAAAGAAAGTGACTTAGAAGGATTACAACTGGAGGCACATCTCTCACCGGTTGGTACATCATCAGAGAGTGAAATTTCTTTTGAGTTTAAGAGAGTTGATAGGAAGAGAAAACCCTCACCGGTACCCTCTCCTACACCCAAGAAAACAAGGAAGAAGCAAAAGGCAGTGAGGCCATCGGCAAAGAAATTGACACCTATAAAGAAACAAAAACAAGTTATACCACCATTAGATTGTTAGGTCCCGGTGACAACTGAGAGGGGGGGGGGTGAATCAGTTGTCAAATAAATTCAAACCAAAAACAACTTAACCAAACTTAATGCTTAATACTGGTAAACAAAAACTTTATGCTGGTAGACAGATTGTTAGTTAATTGCAATACTAGTAAAGATTAATGCATGAAATAGAAAGACAATAACATCCACAACACATAACACCAATATTTGTATGTGGAAACCCTGTAAGGGGAAAAACCACGGTGGGAAACCTTACCCACAATCAGATGATACTACTGCAGATAGTAAGTGTATACAAATGGGGTTTGCAAATGTAGAAAGGCCAAGCACCTAGAGCTCACTGCTCAATTAGAAAATGAGAGTCACACTGACTACAATTGGATGGTTGAATCCAATGATGATGTATTGTTCAAAATATCATCTTCATATGCTGGATTTAGTATCGGTTTAGCTCTGATATGCCTTCTTCAAACCTTCCTTCAATCTTGAATGATGTTTGCATGTATGGCTCTACTGATATTCACATATACCAAATTACAATCCCTTTTACATTCGCATATATATCTTAAAAATAGGATCTTTACATTTATACCATAACCTAAGACCAATTAAGTAGGTCGACTCACTAAAAGATATTACAATAAAATCAATTACAAATAAAACAATAACTGGTGCAATAACTAATTCAACGTGTTAGCTTAATCATTTACAACAATAATAAATCATCTCCATAGCATGCCATGTTGATCTGGAATAGATAAGCATGCCGGTGATTATCCTGGACCTATTTGCGGGTAACAACAAATATGCAATCACGAATATACCAATGAACAAATCTCTAAGAAAAGGTGTCCAGATGATGTCTTTGACATAGCCAAGTATTTTTCATGTCATTCCAAGTGTCGGTGAACAATATATCCTGCCAGTGAACTAGATACCGGTGACTGTGCATAAGTCACTTGCTTGCCAGTGAACATTGCCAATTCTCCAAGTGCTGATAGGCTAACAAGAGTTGATAAGTGTTGACATCAATGACAAAACCATATCAACATATCCAAAATACCAACAATCTCCCCCTTTCACATTGAGGGCAACACAAGATGGAAAAACCATCAATGTGCCAAAACAGAAATGCCAAATACCAAAAACCAACAATCTCCCAAAAGAGATCATAATTAGAAATCAAAATTTAGGTACAGAGAGTAATCAATCTCTCCCCCTAGGAGTAACATGTGTTTTTCCATATCAATCTCTCCCCCTTTGACATCAAATGCCAAAGCAATACAAAAACCAAGTTCAAATACAAAATTCCAACTTATCCAGTATACCAACTACTCCCCCTGAGAAGTAGCTCTCCTCATCAAAGCCAAACTAAAATATTTCTCTATTAGTTATGTTGGTTGATGACAAATATCAACTGTCTAAGTCTCTACCAGGGGGGGTATGACCCCAAGCTGATCTCTAAGATATTCAAAAGTCTCCTTAGGCAAAGGCTTAGTGAAAATATCTACAATCTGCTCTTTAATATTCACATAAATCAGTTTTACTTCTTTTGCTTCAACATTCTCTTTCAGAAAATTCAGTTTGATAGAGACATGTTTAGTTTTAGAATGTAGTGCCGGATTCTTAGATATATCAATTGCTTTTGTATTTTCACAATAGATAGTTATAGGTTCCTTGCATTTTACCTTTATGTCTTTCAACATTTGTTTAAGCCATAATACTTGTGTACAGTTAGTTGCTCCTACAACCTATATTCTGATTCTACTATTGATAAAGATGTACAACTTTGTTTCTTACTCAACGGAGAAATTAACCAGCTTCCAAGAAAAAATGCTCCATAGGTGGTGTTTTTTCTGTCATCTACATCTCTTACCAAATTTGCATCTGTGTATGCACATAATTCAAAGTTTTCATCTCTAGGATACCATAAGCCAAGATTTGTAGTGCCTTGTAAGTACCAAAAAATCCTTTTTACTACTGATTCATGATTTTCTTTATGATTACTCTGAAATATTGAAACAATACATACTGCATTCATAATATCAGGTCTTGTTTGTGTCAAATATAGTAAACCTCCTATCATAGATTTGTACCTAGTCGGATTAACAAGTGTTGATTCATCCCTTAGTGATCATTTGTCATTTGTAGTCATAGGTGTGCTTACCAGTTTAGAGTTTTCCATGCCAAATTTCTTTAGTAACTCCTTCAAGTACTTAGATTGGCTCAAGAATATACCTTTATTAGTCTGTGAAATCTGTAATCCCAAAAATAATTTTATCTCTCTAATCATAGACATTTCAAATTCTTGTTGCATCTCAATAGAAAAGTCTTTACATAATCCATCTTCTCCTCCAAATATTATATCATCAACAAAAAATTCTATAATCAAGATGTCATCATTAGTCACTTTATAGTATAGGTTGTTGTCAGCATTACCTTTAGAAAAACCAATCTTCAAAAGATATTTGTCCAATCTAGCATACCAAGCTCTTGGAGCTTGCTTCAACCCATACAAAGCTTTCTTTAACCTATAAACCATATCCTTGTTATTTGTCAAAGAAAATCCATCAGGTTACTCAATGTAAACTTCTTCTTCAAGATCTCCATGCAGAATTGCACATTTAACATCCATTTGATATATTTTGTAGTTCTTGTGTGCTGCAAAAGCCAAGAATAGTCTGACTGCCTCAATTCTAGCTACCTGTGCAAAGGTTTCATTATAATCAATTCCGTCTTTCTATGAATATCCCTTACACACTAGTCTTGCTTTATTTCTTATTACCTTACCATCTTCATTGAGTTTGTTTCTAAATACCCATTAGTTCCAATTATATTTTTGTCTTTAGGCCGGGGAACTCATGTCCATGTGTTATTCTTTTCAATTTGTTCTAACTCTTCTTCCATAGCTTTAATCCAGTGTTTATCTTCACATGCCTCATTAATTGATGCTAGTTCAATTTGAGAAATAAGACATACCTCTTCATTTGTCAGTCTTCCTCTAGTCATAACTCCTTGATATTTGTTCCCAATTATCTAATCCTTAGAGTTGTTCAATCATACATACTGGGGTGTCTTTGTTTGATGTTGTTCTTCAATTACAGTGGAATTTTTAGATGATAGTGATGTAATTGGATCTTCATTCTATACCAGTGTGTTCAATGTAGGCTCATTTGTCAATATCTCTATTTCCAGTTCAGAGTCTATATACCTTTAAGTTCCTCTAAACTGTTCATCAATTTTCACATTTGTACATTCAACAATTTTCTCCAATCTCTTGTTAAAACATTTATATGCCTTGCTCTTAGATGAATAACCAAGAAATATTCCTTCATCACTTCTAGGATCAAATTTGCCAATATACTCATCTCCTCTAATAGCATTTACTTCCAAATATTCTAAAATATTTAAGAGTAGGAGTAATACCAAACCATAGTTCATGAGGGGTCTTATTGGTTTCACCTTTGATGTGAACTTTGTTGAATGTATAGACTATTGTGCTTACTGCCTCTCTCCAATATACACGTGGTAGATTTGCTTCTGATAACATACTTCTAGTTGCATCCAAGATAGTTCTATTTTTCCTTTCTACAACTCCATTCTGTTGTGGTGTCCGGGGTGCTGATAACTGTCTTTTGATTCCATTTACTTCATAGAATGTATTAAATTCCTTAGATGTGAATTCACCTCCTTGATCTGATCTCAGACATTTGATTTTCTTACCGGTTTCATTTTCTACCATTGCCTTGAATAGTTTGAATTTCCCAAGAGCTTCTAATTTTTCTCTGAGAAAAGTAACCCAACACATTCTAGAATAGTCATCAATGATTAGCATGGAATATCTATCACCTTGTAAGATTTTAGTTCTAGTTGGACCACATAAATTAGTATGAATTAAGTCAAGAGCATTATTGGATTTTTCTGGAATACTTTTAAAAGATGTTGTAACTTGTTTTCAAAATTGACATTCCTTACATACTGGATTGTGAGGTTTGACAATCTTAGGTAAATCTCTTACTGCCTTGGTTGTACTAATTTTCACAATGCAATCAAAATTTACATGACAGAGTCTCTTATGCCATAAACAACTTTCATCAATATGTGCAATCAAGCATGTCTTTTCACTATTATTCAAATGAAAGATATTACCTCTAGTTTGATTACCAGTTGCAATTTCCAAACCAGATCTATTCATGATTTTGCATTTACCTTTTTTGAATTGTAACTGAAAACCTTTTTCAACTAATTGACCAACACTCACAAGATTATGCTTTAAACCTTCAACATAGTAAACATTGTCAGTATTGTGCTTACCATCAAGAGATATTGTACCTTTTCCTTTGATCAAACAAGCTCTATCATCTCCAATCTTACTAGACCTCCATTATATTCCTGAAAAGACAAGAATTTACTTTTATCACTAGTCATATGATATGAACATCCTAAATCAATGATCCATTCATCCTTAACTTCAATTTTAGCTACCAGGGCCTGCTCTACCGATTGAACAATAGGTGTTGGTTGATCTTCTGTTATAGAAACAAAGACCCATCCATTGTCTGTCGGATCCTCATCAGAATCATCAGTGACTCCTTCATCAGCAAGATAACAAGAATTATCTTTATTCTTCTTAAATTTGTATCTCTGATATTCAAGGTTAGGCTTGTATGTTCTTCTAGCTTCTTCTTTCAATCTTGCATGTCTATCAGGGTATCTTGAAGCCATATGACCAATCTTATTATAGTTAAAACATTTCAAGGGTTCTTTACCTTCATACTTACTTCCAATAGGACCTTTAGGCATTTTCCTTGCAAATAGTGCTTCAAGTTCTTCATTTTATCTCCTGCTTTCTTCAAGTTCTCTTGCATAAAAGGCTTTCCAATTAGACTTGTCAAATGATGATGATGCAGATGATGTTGATGCCTAAAAAGCTAAATCTATCTTTATAGTAGCAATAGGACCAAATTCCTCAATTTCAAAAGTTGAAAGTTTTCCAATCAATGTGTCTCTAGTTACTGATGTATTAGGCATTGTTCTCAACTCATTTATAGTAGTAACTTTCATTTTTTATGCTGGTGGCAATCCTCTTAGAAATTTTGAAACAATTTCATCTTCACTTAAGGTTCCTCCACAACATTTAATACCTAAAAAAATTTCATTTACTCTTTCCATAAAAGTAGAAATCCTTTCATCTTCTTCCATTTTTAGATTTTCATACCTGACTCGAAAGCTTTCAAGTTTTGCAATTTTGACTGTGGAGTCTCCTTCATTCAATATTTCTAAATGGTCTCAAATAGCTTTAGTAGTAGACCTATTTGATAATCCCATGATTTGTTGATTTGACAATGCGCTCAAAAGTACTTCTCTTGCTTTGCAATCATTTTCTTCATCTTTAACCAGATTTGGTGGATTAGGTTGACTTTGAGTAGGAGTAGTATAGCCATTCTTTGTAACTTCCTAGATGTCCTTTCCAATGCAATTCAGATGTGTCTCCATCCCAATTTTCCATATGCCATAGTTGGTTCCATCAAGTTTAGGACTGTCCTTCCTGAAATAGTTAGAAGACGTTGGATCTCCTCAAGCTGTTAAACTTCTGCAAAAGAGGACTAGGCTCTGATACCAATTGTTAGGTCCTGGTGAGAACTGAGATGGGGTTGAATCAGTTGTCAAATAAATTCAAACCAAAAACAGGTTAACCAAACTTAATGCTTAATACCATTAAACCAAAACTTTATGTTGGTAGATAGTTTGTTAGTTAATTGCAGTACTAGTAAAGATTAATGCATGAAACAGAAAGGCAATAACATCCACAACACATAACACCAATATTTGTACATGGAAACCTTGTAAGGGGAAAAACCACGGTGGGAAACCTTACCCACAATCAAATGATACAACTATAGATAGTAAGTGTATACAAGTGGGGATTGCACATGCAGAAAGGCCAAGCGCCTAGAGCTCACTGCTCAATCACAAAATGAGAGTCACACTAACTACAATTGGATGGTTGAATCCAATGATGATGTACTATTCAAAATATCATCTTCATATGCTGGATTTAGTATCGGTTTAGCTCTGATATGCCTTCTTCAAACCTTCCTTCAATCTTGAATGAAGACTACGTGTATGGCTCTACTGATATTCGCATATACCAAATTACAATCCTTTTTACATTCACATATGTATCTTACAAATAGGATTTTTAAATTTATACCGTAACCTAAGACCAATTAAGTAGGTCGGCTCACTAAAAGATATTACAATAAAATCAATTACAAATAAAACAATAACTGATGCAATAACCGATTCAACATGTCAGCTTAATGTATTTACAACAATAATAAATCATCTCCATAGCGTGTCGTGCTGATCTAGAATAGATAAGCATGTCGATGATTATCTTGGACCTAGTTGCCGGTAGTAGCAAATATGCAATCATGAATATACCAATGAACAAATATCCAAGGCAAGGTGTCTAGATGATGTCTTTGACATAGCCAAGTATTTTCCATGTCATTCCAAGTGCTGGTGAACAATATATCCTACCAGTGAGCCAGATACCGATGACTGTGCATAAGTCACTTGCTTGTTGGTGAACATTGCCAATTCTCCAAGTGCTAATAGGCTGACTAGAGTTGATAAGTGTTGACATCAATGACAAAATCATATCAACATATCCAAAATACCAACATGGACAACTTATTGAATGAAATAACTAATGATGATAATTTATCAAATGTGAGCAAACTATACAATACATTTACTGATGTAGAGAAAGAAAGTATTGAGAACAACATTATTTTACATCTTGACATTTACAAGAAAGTATTAATTGAAGTTGTAGATGATTTGCCTAGTGAATTGTATAGGCGGTTAGATGCTAAGAGGTTAGGAATTATGGAGCGAGATAAGAAAATCAAAATTGAGAAACTACTAGCTATACATCCGGTTAAATCTATAGAAGAAATTGATGAACTGATCAGTGAAGATAATAGAATAGTTTTTGCAAGTGGACATCGACATCTGAGCCTAATGGCTGGTAGGGTAAATAAAATTGTAGAAGAAACAACAGACAAGTGGGACATTTTCTTGGTAGAGAAGGAAAAACAGGAAGAGTTGAGTAGACCAAAGAAAACTTTCAAAGTTTATCAGAAAGATAGAGATAAGGGGAAAGGTAAGGTAGGTGAAATTCCAAAAATTAAAGTAACTGACAACCTACCACCACCTTTGGTTACTCCACTGGTATGGACTGATATCATACCGGCTACTAAGAATGTGAACACACCACATGAGGATACTAACCCTAAGTCAGAAATTTTGTACACTATGAATATTGACACTCAGGAAGTAAACATTGTAGTTGATAAGGAGAGCATAGAGAAAAAGAAAGATATGGCTACTAAGCAACCGGTAGATAATCTTGGGGTTGAGACACAAACAGAGAGAGCAGAACAAACTGAGCATTCAGTGGAACCCTTGGACAGTGGAACGGTTACTGGTAATATTGATGCAAGCATTGAAAAACCTGCAGAGATAGTAACTGAGATACCAACATTAGATAACATAGGAAAACTGATAGAGATACCGGTAGTGGATAATACAAAGAAATAGATGGAAATACCGGTAGATAACATAGAGAAACAGGCTGATTCATAGGTATACATTGAGGTAGTGCAACTAGCAATCACAGAGAAACCAAAACCATTGCTAGACGAAATGAAAACACAGACTGATCCAATAGAGGTCAGAACAAGAAATTTGGTTACTCCCATCGGAAGCACTGAGATTGTAAAGGTAGTTGGCTAGACATTTGGTACTTCACTGACAGAATTTAGACCTACTAATGTGACTAAAGTACTTCTAGACTCAATAAAGGAAATAAGAGATTGCAATGCATTGGCCTACAAGGCAATTTATGACACTATTCCTATTCTTAAGTTGATTGCACCCAAATATAATTTAGATAATGTAAAGGATTCTTTAAGTTAGTTAGACACATTATCTAAATATATTGCTGGAAATATATTGATAGTTGATCAAATAAATGAAGAAATATTCAAGGAGAAATTGGAAAAGGAAAAAGAGAAATTCTTTGAGGAAATAATAAAGAAGTGCATGGAACACATTGATACTCTTTTACCGGCACTGAACACAACGATTTTGGAGTATGAGGAACTGTATAGAGACACATGTAAGACAAATGTATTTACAATGGACATTGATAAGGAAATAAGCAAAGTTCAAAAGGAGATAGATGATATAGCTAATAATATCATTGGTTCATCATAACCTATATCAGTTATTGAACAAGAGATAGCTGGATTTGAAGAAAAAGAGAAGGAAAGGATAAAGGCAAAAGCCAGAGAGCTTAAGCATAAACTAAGTCCTAAATTAGACAACCTTATCTCTCTAAGGAAAGAAATCTCCGAGGCATTAATTCATGGACAAAAGTCACCAGAGGAACATATGCATCATCTCATCAGTACAATCCAGAGAACTGAGGCAACCTTGAAGGATAGTAACAAGTTCATTCAGATCTTAAATTTTGTTTTAGCAGACACATTCCAGATTGTAACCAACTAGTTACAAAGTTCAAGTTGAAATTTTACACTCATTTGATATTTTTTGACAACCTTTGTCATTGATGTCAAAGGGGGAGTAGTGGATAGAGAAAAATAACTATCAGAGGAGATCACCTGCTGAAGGGGAGCACACATTTTTGGTAAAATTTTTGGACTTCATTTTTGGGAACAATTTTTGGATTTTTCTCATGAGTGTTGCCATCAATGCCAAGGGGGGAGATTGTTGGCATTGAACACTCCAATGAGAATTGAAGGTGATTGAAAGTGTTGTCATTGATGGCAAACTTGCAGGAAACCTTGTGGCATTCATCTGGTAAACCACCGAT
This sequence comes from Cryptomeria japonica, assembly GCF_030272615.1. Taxonomy (NCBI): domain Eukaryota; kingdom Viridiplantae; phylum Streptophyta; class Pinopsida; order Cupressales; family Cupressaceae; genus Cryptomeria; species Cryptomeria japonica. Next base: position 217,832,961 of record NC_081411.1, on the reverse strand, counting down.
AGGCACAACCACCGGCAGGCACAGGCACTGACATTGGCAAACACTTCACCGGCAGCGGCAATAATGTTCACTGGTACCCCAGCCGATAGGAACAACTTTTGATTATTGTATTTAATTGTAAATATCTTTTGTAAAGCCGACATGGGATATTGTAATAAGACTCATATATGTATGAGATCTTGTAAATTATTTTGATATGTATGGAAAAGATGGATAAGGCAGAAGTGATAAGCGAATATTAAGGCAGATTTTGTATAAGGGTTTATGGTTATAGTATGAGCTTAAACCGATACTAAACCTGGCATAGAAGATGTTGTATTGTAGTAGTACATTATATTGGATTCTCATAATCCATTTGGCAAGTCAGTGAGACTTCCATTTTGTATTTGAGCAGTGAGCTCTAAGCAGCTGGCCTTCTTGCATGTGGAGGCACCTCATTGTAAGTAATATCCATTCATTGGCTAGTGAGTGAATATTGTGGGTCACAAATCCCACCGAGGTTTTTCCCACATTAGGTTTCCTCACTAAAATCTTGTGTTATGGTGTGCTTTCTATGCTGTCTTTATTGTTCATATTTAATGCATTAATTCTTGTTTACTGGTACATTGTTTTGGAATGCAAAATACTTAATAAGGTCAAAAATTTTGTTAATTGGTTAGATACTGATTCACCCCCCCCCCCTTCTCAGTATCTTTGGGACTATCATTAATCCTAACATATCTCCATGTAAATCAACCAGGTCCAAAACAACACTCCCATATGATCCACAAGTCACGAAAATGATATGAAACCCAATTCTTCTTTGCCCCAAACATTGTAAGGACAATCGGTAAGAACAAACCAATACCAGACCAATACTGGAATCAATCTCACTAGAAACAAATCCAAATGCCATGAAATTATAATATATTTAAATCAAGGATCTCTAGATACAAAATCCACATCTGAAGCTTTAAATTCATAAGTATGAAGAAATGCAACAATATCCAAGGTCACCTCCTCGATAATCAGCAACTCCACATTCAACTACTCCAATCGAATGAATTTCCTAGATGTCCCTACATCACAATTGATAGTAAAGTAATAATGATGAGAAACATGATATGAAAGTTATGAGAATTCTTGTGCTTTATTAAGTTCTTATATTATTATTAAGCTAATTATATTAAAGAATAAAGCTCATCTAGATATGGATTAGGTCTAGACAAAGTTACATACTAGTTGCATGAAAGAAAAAACATCAGATAGGAAAGGAATGCATTGGTTTGCATTAGAATATTATGTCCTCGATGATTTTAGATGAACATGCCCTAGGATGACTCATCATATTACTAAGAAACAATCCACAAGTAGCAAACAAGTGAAGATGCCCCATCCTCACCCTTCTAGCCAAAGACACCCCAGAGATAAAATCTCTAGTCAGAGACATCCTAGAAGAGCTAAAAGACATGTCACCAAAAATAAAATAGAAACAATCAAATGACATAATTAAACAAATAGATGATATGCGTTATGCCAAAATTATTCTTGTTACAATTAATTTGTTTGGTTTTGATAAGTCAATAGGGTGTTGTTATGCTTGCTCAGTCTTAGTCTCATCATGTCATGATTTTGTTGAAGTTCAAATCTGCATGCTCATCTTAAGTGTTTGTGTCTTCATAAAATTTATGAAATGTTTTTGCATTTTGATGAAAAGTTCTTTGATTTTTAGGGTTTTTTAAATGATTTAATTTTTCAAGTTTTTTTTGCAAGACATTTTATGAATTTGTAAGATTTTTTTCAAGACATTTTATGATTTTTTAAGGACATTTTTTTATTTTTATGATTTTTTCAGGACATTTTATGACTTTTATGGTTTTTTAGGACATTCTACAATTTTTAGGATTTTATGTAAGACATTTTATGATTTTTTCAAGATATTTGAGATAGTTCCCCTGATCGTAAGATGCCAAATATCCCAACCCACTGCTACAGTTGATGAGATGCCCCAGTGAGGGATAAGACCAGCTTATTATCTAGGAGAAACATTGTGCACAGGGTAGGAAAAACAATCCAAAAGATATGATGGGGGTGAGAAGGTTATTAATTAATGGGAGGGTAGATATAGATAGGGCATGTCCAAGTAGAGTACTGAAGGAAAGAGGATCGAAATCTCTATGCATTGTGTTGGTTGCCCAATTTTTACCATGGTACTTGCCCATGACTCCACCGAAGTGGGTTTCACACATGCATGAATTGATTTCTCTTTAACTTTTTTATTTTTCACTTATTTTGTGTTACAAGGTGCCTATTTGCTAGGTTTTCACCAAAGTGACGATTTTTTTTAGGCCCTTTTCTCTTTTTTTTTTGTATTTTTTAAGGTCTTTAAAGAAATTCTCTAAACTATCTATGCATAGAACCTATGAATGTGAATTCTATTGATTGGATGTTGAAGCAGTTCACCCTCAAGAGTAGCCAACTGATATTCTTCTAATCCATAGGCAGTAGTGATAATATATGGACCAAGCTAGTTAGGTTCAAACTTTCACTTCTTCTCTCTTTCATGTTAATTCTTTTATATTTTCTCTAAGGACAAGATCACCAACTTCAAATGTGCGATATTTGACTATGTGGTTGTGTTGAACATAGAGTACCACTGAGAGGGGGGTGAATCAGTGGTTCCTAACTTTAAGTCTTTACCAATCTAATTTTAGACAATCAACTATTTACTTAACCACTAAACAGTCATATCGGTAATGCAAGAAAGAAAAACAAAGAGATCATTCACACTCAAGAGATTCACAACACCAGATTTATGACCCAATATGGGAAAAACTTCGGTGAGAAGAGCTGCTGCAGACTATTGCTCTAATCCAGCCTCACAAGTAAACTACCAACTTACAAAGATTTTGGGCACCAATCCCTGTACTTTTAGGGCACCAACCCAAGGAGCACCAACCCCTGCACCAAGCTTCAACTAGGCGATGTATATTGAAATACTATTCAAATACAATTAAGGCTTCTTGTTGCAAATAAATTATGCAACTCTTGAATCAAATAACTCTTTGTTATCTTTCTCTCCCTTTCCCACACAGTCTCTCAACACACTATATCACACTAGGATTCTGCCTACTCTACCTCACCTTACCAGTTAGGCTCAATTTCCACACTATGATACTGCCGGTAGAATCCTCTCACTAGTTTGCTTGCTCACTCACACTATAACTTGCTCAAAACACCTTCTAAATTTTTCCTCTTGCTCACTCTCCCTTCTCTTTTCTGCTCAATCTTCATAGCATCAACAACCTCTTCTGTCTAGAGCTCTCATTTCTTATACCTGCTTTCCCACCATAATGCAATTCAAAAACCTAAGCGGTTAGGGTTTTCTCTTTCTGACACAATCTTCATGAGATCCAATCCCCCCTTATCTTGGATCAATCACCTGTCCTTGAAGATGACACTTGCACACAGATTTCATTATTCAATGCATGTTTTTCTCAGAGTGGCAATCACAAATTAGATCTTCTATCATGAAGTCAAACGACATATAAAAGTGTTCTAGAAGTTTCCTTTATGAGAACGTCTTGAATCAGATTTACTTTGCCTTGATTCAAGCGCTAACTACACCCTGATCTTCCTCTATCATTCCTTCCTCCTTGAGCTACAATCAGTTAGGTGCAATCTCATGATTTGTGGCTCCTTCATTAATGGTAATTATCAGTTTCATTGACCCTATAGATGATGCTTCACCAACCACAACAACTTTGCCATCGCTGCTCCACATGGCATCACGTCGATCAAGACATGGCCTACCAATACACAGTTAGTTCAAAAAACACATATCAATAAGACCCTTGGCAAGTAGAGTGTTATCCTTCTATTAAGTAGTAGAGAATCTGATACCAATTGCATATCTTCACCGGTTGACATCAATGACAACTTCGTGCCAAAATATCAAAAATATCCCCCTTTTGCATTGATGTAAACTTCTCACAGTCCACTCCATACCGGTACATTTAATTTCTCCCCCTTTGACATAATGACAAAGGGTACTTGTGCACTCCCCTTGAGTCATATAAAATCTTCCTAGGCAGAAGACATAACTCCCAACTTGTGTCAGAGGTATTCAAACGTGCTTACCAGCAGCGGTTTGGTGAAAATGTCTATTACTTGTTCACCAGTAGGAACATAGTCCATCCTTACCTCCTGCCCTTCAACCTTCTCTCAGAGAAAGTAGTATTTGATAGCAATATGTTTTGTTATGGAATGCATGACCGAATTCTTTGCTATTTTGATTGCACTCAAATTGTCACATCAGATGAGAATAGGTTCAGTGATGTCCACCTGTATATCTTTGAGAGTCTGCTTCATCCAAAGCCCCTGAGAGCAACATGTAGCAGCAGCAATGTACGCAGCTTCAACATTAGATAAGGAGACTAAGTCTTTCTTTTTGCTATGCCAAGAGACCAACTGGTCACCTAGAAAGAATGCATCACCGCTTGTGCTCTTTCTATCATCAATGCATGCTACCCAATCAACATCAGTGTATGCTTTCAAGATAAAATCTTCCTATTTAGGATACCACAAACCATGGCTGAGTGTTCCTTGTAGGTACCTAAAAATTCTACTAACAGCATTCATGTGTGACTGCTTTGGTGCAGCTTGGAATCTAGCTACCATGCATACTACCTGAACTATATCTAGTCTTGAAGCAGTTAGATATAGTAGACTACCTATCATGGATCTATACAAAGTTTGATCCACTACCGGTGATTCATCATTCTTACTCAATTTGTTGCCGATCACCATGGGAGTACTTACCAGTTTGCAATCTTCCAGTTGGAATTTCTTTAGCGTCTCCTTTGCATATTTGACCTATGAGCTAAAGATCCCTTTATCTTTCTGTAGTATTTGCAAGCCAAGGAAGTAAGTTAATTCACCAAGCATTGACATCTCAAATTCTGACTGCATCTAATCAACAAACTCTTTGCAGAGAGTATCCTTGTTGCCGCCAAAGATGATGTCATCTACATACACTACCACAATAATCACGTGATTCCCATCTTTTTGTATGTACAAATTGTTGTTAGCACTTCCCTTTTTGAATCCTTTCTCCTTTAGATATTGATCTAATCTTGAGTACCATGCTCTAGGAGCTTGCTTTAGACCATATAGAGCATTTTTTAACTGACACACAAATGCCTCATCATCATGCAGTAGAAATCCTTCTGGTTGCTCCATGTATACTTCTTTTTCTAAATTTCCATTAAGAAAAGAAGATTTTACATCCATTTGGTATACTTTATAGCCCTTGTAGGCAGAGTAAGCTAGAAACATCCTAATTGCTTCTAGTCGAGCCACTGGTGCAAATGTTTCTTCAAAGTCAATCCCCTCTACTTGAGAGTATCCTTTGCACAGTAGTCTAGCTTTATGTCTTACAATCTTACCTTCTTCATTCATTTTGTTCTGGTAGACCCACTTTGTACCAATGATATTGTTGTCTTCCAGTCTAGGGACTAACTCCCAAGTCTTGTTCTTCTCAATCTGGTGTAGTTCTTCTTCCATGGCATCCATCCATTCTTGTCTCTTGCTAGTATCAATGAAAGTTTTTAGTTCAAGTTCAGTCATGAGGCATAGGTTGACTTGTTCATCATTCCAGGCAAGTCTTATTCTAGTTTGCACACCATCATTCTTATTCCCCAGAATTTCCTCTTCCGGGTGATTCAACTGTACATACCGGTTGGAAACCTTCTGGGATGCTACCTCTAGTTCAGTTTCTATCTGAGCTTCATAATATTCATCACCAGAGTCATTATACTAGTTAACCTGTGGTTGAGATCCTCTATGCATATCTTCATCAACTCTTACATGCACACTTTCAATAACTCTTCTTAGTCTTTTATTGTAGCATTTGTAGGCTTTGTTGTTAGATGAGTAACCAAGGAAGATCCCTTCATCACTCCTAGAGTCAAAACTTCCCAAACCATCCATATCTTTTTTAATGAAGCACTTGCTTCCAAATACTTTGAAATATTTGACTGATGGCTTCCGGTCATACCATAGCTCATAAGGTGTTATCTTGATGTTTGTTCTTAATTGAACCGGGTTCAAAGTGTATGCAGCAGTATGCACAACTTCTTTGCAATAAGTATTAGGTAGACTATCCTCATTTAACATGGTTTTGGCCATCTCTTTGACTGTGTTGTTCTTCCTTTCTACCACTCCATTTTGTTGTGGTGTTCTAGGAGCAAAGTATTGCCTTCTAATTCCATATTTTTCACAATAATCTTCAAATTCATTTGATGTGAACTTTCCACCCCTGTCTAATCTTAGGCATTTTAATTTGTACCCACTTTCCTTTTCTACCATCTTTCGAAAGATCTTAAATCTTTCAAATGCTTGTGATTTATCTTGCAGAAAGGTGACCCATGTCATCCTTGAGTAGTCATCAATGAAGAGCATGAAGTATCTTTCACCAGTAAGTGCTCTTGTTCTAGTTGGACCACACAGATCTGTATGAACAATTTCAAGTGGCTTGGAGGTGTTGTGCTCCTTTGTCCTGAAACTCAGTTTTGTTTGCTTACCTTTTACACATTCATCATAGAATGTGTTTACCGAATTGATGATGAGTCAAATATTCCTCACACGCTCCTTTTTGTTTACTGCAGCTAAGTTATCAAAATTTATGTGGCCTAATCTTCTGTGCCATAGCCAACTTTCATCTACTTGTCCTAACATACATTGGGACTCATAGCATTCCTTCAGATTATAAACATTTCCATCAGTTCTCTTTCCTTTAGTGACAAATTTACCGGCATTGTCTTTCTTTATCAGGAAACTGGTTGAGTCAAAGGTGAATTTGTAACCTTTGTCACAAATTTGATTCACACTCAACAGATTATGTTTGAGGCCTTCCACATAGTATACATCATGTGCCTTCAGTTTTCCATCAATGCTTAGTGTTCCTTTTCCCTTTATTTTGATGGAGGAATTGTCTCCAAACCTTACTGATCCACCATTCCAATCTTCAAGTTTAATGAATTTCCTTTTGTCACCAGTCATATGGTTTGAGCAACCACTATCTACCACCCATATATTTTTACTTTCAGCATGCAAGGCAGACTGTACTATGAGACTTGATTCTGCCTTTTACTTTTCTTTCTCAACCCAAATTGGTTTGATTTCCTTCTTCTTGTTAGCTGCTATATTCAGCTCTAGTTTAGTTACCAGTTCATGATCTGGATTTTTCTTCATTTTCTTGATCTTCTTGTTTTTGCATAACTTTTCTATGTGTCCAAATTCTTCATGTTTATAGTATTTTATATTTTCATTAAAGGGAACATCCTTAAAATTATTGTAGGGTAGTGGTTTGTTCTTCCTACAATCAAAACTCTTATGTCCATATCCATTGCATTGATAGCAAACAATATCCATATCCTGGAGTGCATTAAATGAATTTCTACTTTCATAATTCATAGAAGGCTTATTGTTTAACCTATAGTCAGCTATTTTGTGCCCAAACTTATTACACCGGTAACAATAACCATGAAAGTCTGATACATACAGGTTGGATTGTCTTGGTCCTAAATGGAACTGCCTCATTGGGTGTCTTCCATTCATGTTGTTGAATTTGGTGAATCCTTCTTGGTCAATTCTGGCATTCCTCCTTGGGTCTACATATTTATGCATGAAATATGGCCTCCGGTTCATTTTTGCATACCGGTTTGGATGTTGATTTCCAACAACATTTGCATATGTCTTTTTGCTAGTGGAATTGGGCATAGCACTTAGAGCAATCAATAGAGAGAATATCTTGTGAAATGGAATGGTAGACTAGTTGAATGTTCATCATGAATTTCTTAGGTAGAGGTGGACAACATTTGTTTTCCTTTGACCCTAGAAAATTGAGGGACTCACTTTTTCAACAACCCTAAATGTCTGATGTAGGAGCATCTATGGTTCATGGAAATCTTGCATCAACCAAAAATATTTTCTTTTCAGTTTGTTTCCTATTTTGTAGTTTCAACATTTCTTTCTATGTTTCTTTGCATTTTCTCATTGGATCTTGTAGAGATGGATTTTTTCTATGGACTTTTTCATCTACCTTATACTTAGTCCGTGGGATGTTTGGATTTTTTTTGGAAAGTTATCACTTCCAAAACATAGACAATTTTCTCGCTTGGAACACCATAACCGCTTGGACCTATTTTGCTATTAATGAATCTTGTGGATCCTTTTCATAGCTTGCAGGGCCTCAATTTGATGTTACCAACATTCCATGGTGTGTGGACAACCTTCCCTTAGGTCTAAACTTCATCCTATGGATTTTTCAGAGGGATCTCTTTGGCAGAGGTTGACCTGGTTGTTTACACCGCTTCATTTTGTTCATTAGCATTTGTTTCATCCTGGGCCAATGCGGATTATTCTCGTTCATATAAATCAATACAATTGAGCTTTTAGAGATCATCATTATAACATAGAATATAAATCTAAAGGTTAAGAAGTCCATAATTGATTGATATTGTATTTGAGCATGTATGTGAGCAGGCCAATGTGTTGAATCTTGTAGGCCACATGTTGTCAACAATTTCTAATTGATTTTCATGATATAATAAAACCTATTCTATATTTCCTCCATCACATTGTGTTGCTTCTGTTGTGTTAACTCTTTTTGCATGATCCAAACTATTCTATTTGATGACCCTCCTGTCATGACTGCACCAGATTGTCAAGTAAAATAAGGTATTTTAAATAATTTCATTGTGTTTTCTCTCAAAGAGTAGACCAAAAATTTGTGATTAAAATAAAATTATTACAATTATAATTCTAGTTATCTAGATTTGGTTTAATTATAATAAATATTCTTAAACCTTTTGATATATCATAGAAACATGACTTATGCACATACATATATTGATTTAGTTTTATATGGTCCTAAAGAAGCCTCTCTTGCAATGTCTTGAAACTTTGATTTCCAACCCTATTTAATTTCCATGACACCACTTAGTATATTGCCCTCTTGGGTGAGGAGACAAGAAGGATGTTCATGGATAATAACTATTTAAGTGTATGCATCCCTTTACCATTATTACTTGCATAATAGGTGTTTTGGCATAGTATATATTTATAGTTGTTATTTGCATTGTTACCAATGTGTAAAGTCTTAGGCATCACAAATATGTTGTTCAAATTATATCTATTTCAACTATTGAAGGCATGAGTAATTTATTGAAGAAAGGGTAGACTAGAAAAGTTGTAAATCACCCATGTGCATATAGAATTATGTATATGAATAGATATTTTAAAAAAAATACTCAAGTTTTCAAGTCATGAATTTTTGGGCATTACACTTGAATATAGATCTTATTGTCATACATTTTCTTGTATCTTAATATTGTACATCCTAATTCTTTTGTATTTCATGTACATTCCTATTCCCCTAGGAAATTACAAAATATGTTCCTAACTCCAATCCTCACAATCTTGAAAAAAAATTATAGGCATATCAATTTACATCTTGTGCATGTTTATATCCCCTACAACTTCCTTACTTGAATATAGATCCCATGTTCATAAATTTCCTTGAGTCTTATAGTATTTTCATCTCTCTTAACAACATGTATCCTTATGTCTATATGATATAGACTTGTCATATCTAATTTTGTGTACTTATACACCATAGAAACACTATTTAAGCCACAAATTATTAATGTGGCTCTATAACCTAAGTACTTATATTAGAGGATTTATTCATGGCTTTTCCTCCCATCATTGCATTTTCTATTGGTCTTCTTGAACACACATTTAAATAATAAACTTTTATGTAGGCTTGGACTACCCCTTTGCAACCCACAATAAGAAAAACTACTTCATTGCTCGTATATGGAGTTAACCATGTGCATGAAAGAAACAATGATAGCATATTATTGATTGAAATAGTTAACAGACTTCATAGATGAATGAAATGGACTTGACCAATTTCTTTATTAAATAGATAACTAAAATTAGTCTAATTTAATGAAATATCTTCTTAAAAAATTAATTAAAGTAGTAAGCTATAGAAGTCACAGATAATAAGGTAATAACATGTATACACTAGGTGATGCATTAGCAATGAGGCTCTAAGAGATGAATGAATAAATTATACAATAATTAGCTGAAATGGATGATTAGGTCCTAGGACAAGTTAGTGATGCAGGTGAAGAGGTCTTAAGAGTTGAATGAGTAACAAAGTCTCAAGTGATAACAACTGAACAATTAGGTGATAAGGTCCTTATAAATAAATGAATGGAATTAATTGATGATTGGATGAAATAAATGATTAGATGAATGTGACATTATTTAGGTGTATTAAATTTATTTTATACTAAATAAAATGAAGACTAGAATAAACCATAAAAGTTTATAACTAATCAAATTAATAATTTATTTTGCAAATATATACATTTTCAAATTACGTCTTGCTTTTTAAAATAATAAATATTTATTTTAGGTAGAAAATGTCTTCCATCAAATTTGATAACAAAGATAAATAATAATAACAACTTAATAAATCTCATCAATATATATGAAAAATTGAACCTTCCTCAAAGTCAAGAAATAGGAGTGTGATGTAGAAATTTGCCCTCAACCAATGTACAAAAGAAGTTTATTATTGATTAACATTTTGAAAATATTTTTTTTAAGTTGTTGAGTTGTCCGATCTTAAAAAAGAAGTTTATTATTGATTTACATTTTGAAAATTTGATTAGACATGTTCAAGTGGAGGTATATTCTAACCCATAATTTCACCTTTCTTTTCAAAAATGATGGTAACATGTTTCTCTAGAGATGGAAATATGTAGGTACGAGAAAATGAATGAATCAACTTAACACATTCAATGATCATTGAAATACTCAAAAAATACTCAAAAAGGAAAAAATATGATTTCTGACATATTTTCTTAAGGTAAGTGTTGGTCTTCCCATCAATTAGAATTCATCAATGGATTACCTCATACATTTTTATGTCTTGTGACTGCTTAAAAAACAATTGTATTTTTTCATAGACACTACTTAATCTTTTATTAAGACCATTACCATAATCATCTTAAAAACTACTCCATACAAAACCATCATCTCTACACAAAAGCTACTCCATATGAAAACCATCATCTCTACACAAAAGCTACTCCATATGAAAACCATCATCTCTATCCAACATTTCAATTCCTTTTTATGGGATCTCTTTACCTTGTAGACTGGCCCAAACATTGAGTGATCATTAAAGAAAACACAAGAAAAAATGTGTTGAGTTGCTTAGGACCACAATCCTATATGAATAATTTATGCATTCCAAGCACACCACTATATGTATAGATTGTTGGGTATATGAAGTCCAAAGGGAATTCTTTTCCATACAATAACCTTGTCTATTTATATTCCCTCTTGGATACTTATCCATATATAGATAATGTAATATTGTTTCTATGAATTTTCATGGAGTAATAAGCTAAAGCATATGTATGTCTATTAAAAACACATATTAATATAAAATTATCCTACTTCCTAGTGGATGTAGTCAATTTTGGTGAAGCACGTTAAAAATTGTGTTATATGTCTCAATTTTTTTTGTCTTTTGATTTCAATCATTTTCCGCACATTCTTTTATTCACATCAGATTTTCTATTTTGTTAGATTGATTTTGTTTATCAATTAGCTTAGAATTAATCATTTCTTAATTAGGTCATAGGCTTTATTTGGTAGAACATCCCACCAGACTCATCTATTGTCTTATGTTGGTTTTCTACGAAAGTTTTTATGCCTAAAAAATAGAAGAAAATATTAACTAGAGAGGATGCATGCTGAAGAATAGATAGAAAAGTGGCCATCACAAGTACTATACATAATAGCTATATGCACATATTAGGGATCGCAAGCTATTTTCTCTTTGGTTCTACTTATTACTAGGTTATATTATTTCCCCTTTTGAAAATGTCAGTGCTTCCTTAAACGAAAATGTCAAAGGTGATGACTTACCCAGCTGAAAATCCTCCCACTGAAAAAACCGTAGTGATAATATCAAATCACCTCGGCCAGTGACCACGACTATTGTGAATGAAAAACAATCACAAGTGAAAGAGTAAAGGAATCAAACCATACAATTTCCTCTAGGTTGTCCAGGTTGTGCTCTAATGACTGATGAGTTGAGTTGAGATGCTAGAAATAGAAGCCCCCTCAACTTAGCGAGAGTGAAAACCTTTATTTCCGACACGTTTACAAAGTCCTTCAATAATTTTTCTAGCATTTTTGGAGAACTGATGTTGAGCTCTCTGTTCTAGCAAATCACTACAAGATCCACCATAATTCTCAACCAATCACCATCAAGTTTCAAGTTCAACATAATTAGTTCTTTATTTATAATGCTGATTCAACTTTAGTGTTTGTTAGTATTTTAAGATAACAACAAACATTTCAATACTGCATGTGAATGCACATGCATATTTTTGTTTAGCCTATTCTTAGTTTTAGGATTTGTTATTTGGTTAGCTATAGTTAACTCCAATTCTACTTTGCCTACCCACTTTCCAGTAATTTTACATGTTGTGCATGCTTTGTTATGAGTTGTGAATGGAGGAGCCAATTGATTGGAATGCCCTTTCAGTCAATCATAGAACAACCAAGAAGGAGACAAGGAAGAAGAATGCTCAATCTTTGTTTCACATTCAAATATCTTTTGATAAGAGCTTATTTCCAAGAATCTCAATAGCAACAACTACTAAAGATGGTTGGGAGACTCTATAAGAATCTTAGCAAGGTACTTCTCAAGTTTAGGTTGTCAAGCTACAGATGTTGAAGATAGAATTTGAGAATTTGAAGATGCAAGGAGCTGAAAGTATAAGTGACTATTGCGTCAAAGTCAAAGATGTGGTCAATAAAACTGCTACACTTGGTGAAACTATGAGCAATGAAGTTTTGATAATAAAAGGTGTTGAGAAATTTGACACTAAGATGGAATAATGTTGACATAATCATAAGAAAGCAAGAATTTGACAACACTTCACTTTGATGGATTGGTTGGATCTTTGATGTCTCATGAAGAATATCAGGGCTTGTGTGGGTTAGAAACATCAAACTCCCAACAATACTTTTGTAAGTTGTTTGATCAACTAATTCAGTGCCATCATCTCTACACATCACAAATCCATGGGCACTTGGAGTGGAGGAAGGGTTACAATCACCCATATCAATTTTCTTTAGCATATCATGTGCATTACTTTGACAAATCAAAATTTCATCCTTACTTTGATAAACCTCCATTCCTATAGAATATTTCATGAGACTAAGATCTTTCATCTCAAATTCATTCATCATAGCAACGTTGAATTCATCTTTCATCTTAGAACTATTACCCAAATACAATAGATCATCAACGTAAAAACTTATGATGAGAATATCAATACCTTCTTATTTGTAGTAAAGGGTAGGTTCACTCTTACTTCTCTCGAAGTCGCTCTCCTAAAAGTATCTATCAATCTTAGCATACCATGCTCTTGGTGCTTTCTTGAGACCATACAATTCCTTCTTCAATCTATAGACATGATTCTCTTTTCCTTCCACTTTAAAACTTGTGATTATTCCACATATACTTCCTCTTGAGCCACCTCTGTCTCTGTTTCATCTTGAAGAATGCTGACTTTGCCCTTTACCTTTCAGTTGTTTCAAGATACATGACAAATCCATTAGAAATGCATATGAAGGTAGGCAAGAGAATTTTGAGGTATGGGAAATGCACTCTAAATTTTGGCATTCATTACTACTCTTCTAAAAGATTCAATCATGTTGCCTTTCATGATTCAAATTAGGGAGGTAGTATGGGTGACCATAAATCTACATTTGAAAATTGTTTCTCTTTTGGTTCTGGTTTGATTACTTGGAGCTCAAATAAACAAAACATTGTTTCCCTCTCATCTGTAGAAGCAGATTATGATGCAATTACTTCAGCTGGTACACAAGCTCTTTGGCTCAAAATTAAAGTTTTGGAAGGAATTGGAGAAAAGCAAATTCAGCCTATAGTGATCTATTGTGACAAGGTGAGTTCCATCAAGTTAGCAAAGAATCCAATTCATCACAGTAGAACAAAACATTTTGATATGAAATATCACTTCATTCAAGATTTGGTATAGAAGAAGGAAGTTGAATTGAAGCACATAAACACTCAGGATCAATTAGTGTATATCTTCACTAAGACAAGTGTAAAAGCTCAGTTTTTGACACTTGAGATCAAATTGTGAGCCCTCTCAGCATCAAGGGGGAGTGAGTATGTGGATAATTGATGTTGAGCTCTTAGTTCCACTAGGTCACTGGAAGATCAACTGTAATAGTCAACTAGTTATCGTCATGCTTCAAGTTCAAGACAATTAGTTCTTTATTTAGAATGCCCAATTCAACTTTAGTGTTTGAATTCCCATTTCAACTTTAGTGTCCACCTACTTTTTTTCTAGTTATTTTACATGTTGTGCATGCTTTGTTATGAGTTGTGAATGCTTAGTTCTTTAATCTTTTAATTGTTTTTCCTTGGAGAAGCTTAAAACTCTATATATATGGCATCTTTGTATTCTTCATTAAACTGCAATAAGACAAACAGAGCTCTCTTGTTAAAAACAATGTATATTCTAATTTTCTTGAGATCAATGATTGATATTATTTATTTCTGAGTTCAATTCAGATGTTTATGGTTATATGATTTGATTATCAATTGTTTTCTCGGTCATGAATATTTAAGTTTAATAGCTCACTTTAGGAATAGGGATAATTTTCAGATTCTACAACATTCACCAGCAGAACAAATCTTCAGAAAAAATGCAACAAAAGGCATGTGAATTGTTTCATACAATACCCCAAATAAATCCTATCTCATGGACTGCAATGATAATAGGATATGCCCAAAAATAGCTCCATGTTGAGAAACATTTAGATACATTCAAGAAAATACAATTGGCAGGTGTAAAAGCAAGCTCCAAGTTGATCCATTTTTGGGATTAAAATTGGGTGAGCACTTTGTAGATAAAGAAAGGATCATTTGTTCATGTATGATTTGGTCTTCATTGTCTTGTCTCTTTCTCCATGTAACTTGAAGAAAGCCATGAAAATCCTCTCCATAGGAAGTTCAGGACTAGGTTGAACTGCCAATTTACTGAATCAGTTCCTCAATCAATGTCATTGGCAGTTTGTCTTTTATTTATTTTTTATTAGGTTACTCTCTTTGAGGATTATTTCTTATTTGTTTGCAAATATTCAAAAATCAATTTGAAATTCACCCTTCTACTCAAAAATAAATTGTTGTTTTAATTAGAATGATTAAATAATGAATTATATTGCTTTCAAAAGTAAAAGTTAAAAATACTTACAAAAGTAATGTAATAACCCACCATAAATTAACTCAACAAAATTGACCATTCCTTTTTTTTTGTTTAATTTAATCATTGCGTTTGATTCAATCGCATACTCTAGGCATCCATCCATTTGGATTAGGCATTCATCCATCCAGGATGAGCATCTAACCATACGGGTTAGGCATCTGTCCATACGGGACATAAGATTTCATCTATCCAATAGGGGATAGGCATCTACCCATATGGGGTAGGCATCTATCCAATCGGGATAGGAGGTGCTCTAGCTAGAGACTTAGTCATCGGGACCATTCGGGTCCTGAGCCACTCACTAAGTACTACATTCTTCTAATAGAAGTGCACCAATGTCACCATCCTTAGGAGTAATTAAATAACATGATACAAGCTTTAATTCCACATTGGAATTTGGCTTAAAGCCTTGGGAAGTCAAGCAAATCCATATGGGATTCCTTCTGAGTATGCATTGAATTACTTTTTCCTTTTTATTATACTTATCTTTCAGATTAGGATTCTCACTCAATCCTTCTTCTTAGTAGGCCTAGACCCCACCCACAAACACCTGAGTACTAGGTACAACTCCATCCCAAGACTACCTACATACCCACTTCGGTATGGGATCAAGGCGTAAGGTATGTATTTCTATTTTCTACTCTATGGTTTGATGTAAACTGATTAGTGGCTACGCAACCCTTTCTAGGGTCAATGTACTGGACAATTTCTCTATGGTTGCTACCCACGATGGTAGCGCTTAAGCAAAGGCTCAAGATGGCCTATTGCTTGTGGCCTAAAACAACTAGATCCTAATTCTTATCATGAGCGTCACCCTTGACCAATTGCCAATCAACAATAATTCTTCGAGATTAAATCAATTCCATAAAAGTATTTCACTCATCATCCCTATAGGGGTTTACTATGGTTTAACTCAGTGGATGAAAGATCATTTTAGAATTATCTTATTAAATTATCGATCCAAGGGGGATTACCCACCCCTTGGATTTTAACTTCCAAGTGTCCCTTATTACTCCCTAATGATTTATAGGGACAATGCAATAGATGTCGTTGATGAAACTTTATTAGGCATTAAGTGTAGTAGTTCAACATGATGACATTACTCGTAAGCATGACCCAGAGGCAGTATATATACTGAATGCTGCTAGGTTTTGGTTTTTCGGCTCCTTTTATTTAATTTTCTAACTTATGATAACATCATGCTTGGAAATAATTATGAATTGAAAGGGTATAATTAGACATTGCAAAGCTCAATTAATTGAAATAACTACTTGATGAATTACATGGAATAAAAACCATAACTAAAATTATTTATTATTCAAAACTTGAAATATAACTTGCATAATAATGACAATTATGAAACTTGCATATTAATAATTAAACGTGTAACTTGCATGGAGATGAAGAAATGTAACTTTGTCCTCAATAAATGCAATTAAAGTATAATTAATTTGCATGAAGCAAGGATAGCGTAAGTTACATGCAAGGTTGAGAAATGTGTTGATTCCTACCATGAGAGAAATCACTTATAGAGCCATTGGTTCCAAAAATAGCAATTCGCTTAGACATTTGGTTTGAATCATATTAATATGAATTAATTGTTAAATGCCAACTAAGTGTCCCAATGGATCTTAAATAGATTGAATAATTCTAATTATAAAATTTGATATAATATAATTTACAATCATAAAATTTACTAAAGATAAATTAATTGTAAATTTACTAGACATAGTTTAATTATGAATTTACTACACAATGATCTCAATTATTCATAAATTTTTCTAAGTTAAATTACTAACTTAAAATTTATACTAAGGAAAGTAATAGCAATTCCTAAATTGCAATTTATTGTATGTATAAAAAAAAACTAATTAAAAAAACAAATTTCTTTTTTTTTCAATTTAAAAAAAAAACTAAAAAAAAAATAGCAATAAATGCGAATCTTGTTTAATGGCAATGGGGAGTGGGAAGGGGCCCACAGGTCCCATCATCACTGTGGGCCTGTGGGCGCAGGGCCGTAGTGATGAGGGGACCGTCGTGGTCCCCCCCACTACCCTATGGTCACTGTCGTAGCAGTGACCGCAAGTTAGTGGAGGGTACCACTATGTACCCCCCCCAACTTGTGGCATTAACTCTGCCTGTCCCCTCCCTGCAGCGGTCCTCAAACCCATGCAAATTCATTTCACCGTATGACTTTTGCGTACTATGTTTGCATCAATTTTTTTTTTTTAAATGATAATTTAAATACTAAATATATATATATATATATAGTTTCCAGTTTTAATTTATTTAAGCACAGAGAGTCATATTTAACCAGTATGTGAGAGATAAAATATTAATGTAAACAATAAGGATTTATTTATAGGAGTGAATAACACAGAGGGTTATTCACAGAGAGATTTATACCTCAATTTCAACTATTATTTCTAGAGAGAAGTATATAACCAGATATAAAAATATTAATGAAACCAAATGAGGATTTATTCGTAGGGATGATTAACACACAGGATTATTCATAGAGAGAAATGAATACATGAGATTTATATTTTATTGTCAGGCATTTTCAGTAGGGAAGTAAGATTTTAATGTAAGAAAGGAATTGCATTTAAATTTCCAATCCAGTAATGAATTTGAGAGAAGAAAAGCAAGAACTGATATTTTCTAAAGAAATTGAAACAATTAATAGAGCTATACAAGCAAGATCTGATATTTCTTCTCTAAGGAAAAATTAAACAAATAAATAAGCTATCTTTTCAATATTATCACAAAGGAAAATTTTATAAAGGAAGATCTAGAAGCTATATTTTGGATAATACCATTTTCTCATATGGGAATGTGAAATAACAAAAAAAGAACCTAGATTATTGAAGTTTAATGTTGAATCCAACCTTCTAGCTATCCTCCTTAGATCCTTCCTTGCCACTTGAGAGAAATCTTTCAAACAATATCTCAACAATCCTGCAACAAAAATGAGACTACCAAAGAAGATCCTACTATTAAAAACTTGGGAAATTTTCTTCAAAACGTAATCAACTCCCTTCTTTGAAACTTGCATACAATTTTATAAGAAAAATCCCTCTATTCCACTATCTAGAGAATTTAATTAAAAAGAGATTCTTTTCCAATATTGGACTCATGCAAATTGATTAAAAACTTAGTAGGGGAGTTACATGCAAGGTGGTGGAGATTCCTGTAGAAGCTTCTTATTCCTACTACAACATGTGCCATAATTGGGAGTGGAAAATAAATAAATAAAAATAATGCCTTTTGAATTATATTCTCCAAGTGTGTGTGTGTGTGTGTGTTCATTTTATTCTTTTATAACATTTATTCAATCATTTTAAGTAGTTTAACCAAAAATATAACAGAATTGTATTTTAATCAAAAAGTGATAAAGGAGGGTTGTGACATCCTCCCCCCCTTAATTTGTGCATCATCCCGATGCACTTATTTAACACATCCAAAAGAGTCTATAGTTCATGATTAAAACAAAAAAGGAAACAACTGCTGCACTTCCTTAGTATCCTCCCACATGGCATTCTTTTCATCATACTAATTTCATTGCACTTTGCAATGATCAACCTCTCTGTTGTGTAATTGGCACTGGCACCTCTCCAAGATTTTGAATGGTTCTATCGTTATTCCTCCTATTTCCTAGACCTGTAAAGCATCCCAATTCAAAATATGTTTCTCATCAGGTACATACTTTTTAAGAATAGATACATGGAAGACATCATGGATACGGCTCAATTGGGGAGGTAAGGCCAACCAGTATGCAACTGGATTAATCCTTCCCAATATTTCAAAGGGTCCAACATAACGAGGTGCAAGCTTAGTCTTTTTCCCAAACCTTATGGAACTCTTGTGTGGCCTAACCCTTAGGAAGACTTTCTCTACCACTTCAAACTCCCTTGGTATCCTATTTTTGTCTTCATAACTTTTCTGCCTATCTACGGCTTCCTTCAATCTCTGCCTAATTTCCTTAGTTTTCCTTTCCATCTCCTTCAACATATCTGGTCCAACAATTACTCTATCTTCAAGACTATCCCAACTCAAAGGCGTTTGACATGGTCTACCATAAAATGCTTCGAAAGGTGCCATTCCCAAAGATGTTTGATATGTATTATTGTAAGAAAACTCTACCAGAGGTAGGTACTCTTCCCATTTCTTCTGTTGGTCCATGCAATACATGCAAAGTAGGTCTTCCATAATCTGATTTGTCCTTTCTATCTGACCATCGATTTTAGGATGGTATGCAGTGGTAAAATTTAGTTGAGTTCCCAAAGCTGATTGAAGAGTTGTCCAAAACCTTGAAGTGAATCTAGCATCTCTATCTGATATGATTTTCTCTGGTATTCCATGCAACCTAAATATTTCCTTAACAAAGCACCTAGCCAAGGTAGGTGCATCATCCGTCAGATTCCCTGGTATAAAGTGTGCCACCTTAGTGAGTTTGTCAATTACCACCACTATTGTATCATCCCTAAAAGGTGACATGGGCAACCCTTGCACAAAATCCATTCTAATAACTTGCCACTTGTGTTGAGTTACATCATGTAACTATAACAATCCGGTTGGATGTCTATGTTCTGCCTTTACTCTTTGACACTCCAAACATTTAGCCACATACTTGACTATGTCATTCTTCATCCCTTGCCAAAAGTATAACCTCTTTAGATCTACATAAAGTATGTTAACTCTTGGGTACCCTGAATAAGGGGCATTGTGAGCCTCCAACAAGACTACTTCCCATAAGTCTCCTAAATTAGGAATATAGATTCTATTATTGTATCTGAGCAACCCATCTTCGTCCTATGTATACCCTTCAATCTTAGGATCGGTTGGACCGTGTTCTAATGTCAATTTGACTTTCTCATACCATGGGTCGTGACTTTGCTCATCCATTACTTGCCTTTTGAAATAAGTTTTGAATGTTGCTATAGTCATCAAGTGTCTCCTCCTACTCAAAGCATTTGCCACCCTATTTTCCTTCCCCTTAATATATTCAATTTCAAAATCATATTCACTTAGAAACTCTAACCACCTTCTTTGTCCGGCATTTAAGTGGGGTTGGGTAAATATGTACTTTAGTCCTTGGTTATCTGACTTTAACTCAAAGGGCTTCCCGAGCAAGAAGTGTCTCCATTTCTATAGGGCATGCACAATCGCTACTAACTCTAAGTCATGGGGTGCATAATTGACTTCATGAGTCTTTAGCTTTCTGGATTTGTAAGCTACTACCCCTTCATCTTGGAACAGAACTCCTCCTAAACCTTCAATACAAGCATCAGTTACGATTGTGAAGTGTCCATTCAGATCTTGTACTTTTAGAATGGGTGTTGAAGTTAGTTTCCCCTTCAAAATTTGAAATGCCTTATCACTTTGTTCTGTCCACACGAACCTTTTAGCCTTCCTCTGTAATGAGGTGATGGGTTTTTCTATCTTAGAGAATCCTTCCACAAACCTACTATAGTAACCTTCTAGCCCCATAAAGCTTCTTACCTCTAAAACATTTTTAGGGATTGGCCATTCTACTATTGCCTTTATCTTATCTAGATCAACTATTATTCCTTCCTTTGATATTATATGCCCAAGGTAGTGAATCTTTTCCTCAAAGAAGGCACATTTTGATAATTTCCCATATAACTTATGTTCTCTCAACCTTTGCAAAACAATTTGTAGGTGTACTAAATGTTCCTCCTCATTCCTAGAGTAAATCAATATGTCATCCAGAAATACCAAAACAAATTTGTCCAAGTAGTCATGGAGTACACTATTCATTAGGTTCATAAATGTAGGTAGGGCATTGGTTACACCAAAAGGAACTACTGTGAACTCATAATGCCCATATCTAGTCGTAAAAGTTGTCTTCAGAATGTCCTCCTCCTTAATTCTGAGTTGATGGTATCCTGACCGGAGGTCTATCTTTGAGAAAACTGCTACTCCTTTCATTTTCTCAAAAAGATCCTCTATTCAAGGTAAGGGATACCTATTCTTTATTATGACCTTGTTCAACATCCTATAGTCGATGCATAGTCTTAAGGTTCCATCCTTCTTCTTAACGAATAAGACTGGTGCTCCCCATGGTGATACACTTGGCCTTATTAATCCCTTAGCTAAGAGTTCCTCTAATTGCATCTTGAGCTCTTGTAATTCAGTTGTGTTGATTTGGTAAGGTCCCCTTGATAGTGGTTCAGCTCTCGCTAGTACGTCGATAGAAAAGTCAAACTTCCTTTTAGGGGGTAAGCCGAGTAATTCTTCTGGAAATACATCCTTGAATTCTCTTAAGAAAGGGGTATTTTCAAAGGTTGGGGTATTTTCCTCTTTTCCTTCATCAATTTCAACCATATAGATTAGGCCTCCTCTTCTTTTTTCCTTCTTTAATTGCATGGCTAATATGGTTTCTATACTAATGGGGTTAAACTGTCCTTGGATTTTCACCCATTTTCCCCCATCATCCAAATATTCAACAACTTTATTATAGAAATCTACATTAGCTTGATGGTCTGTTAACCAACTCATTCCAATAATTACATCATATAATCCTAGGGGTGCCACATAGAGGTCTACCCTTGTTTCAAACTCAGGAAATTGTACCCTTGCCCTCAGCAAACACTTAGTTACTTTCCTAGTTCCCTTATCCCCATATTGAACCATCCATGATGACTCCATTTGATTAACTTTTAATGCATATTTGCTTACTAATTTAGGTGAGATGAAACATCCAGATGACCCAGTGTCAATTAGAATTGAAATTGGTTGTTCAAATAGTGTACCTGTAGTTTCCATGGGAACATTCTGGTATCTTCCTCTTTGGTTCCTAACTGCTACATGAATCCTTTGCTAGGGCCCTTGTTGGGGTTGATTGGACCTAATCTGACCTTGCATCCTGGGACACTCTCTAGCAAAATGGTTTCCCCCACACATAAAGCATCCACCTGGAGGACCCCTCTTGCCTTGGTTCCTAGAGGGATCATTCCTTGTTTCATTGGCCCTGGGTGGGTAAGTTATCCTATTCTACTGGTCATTCCTATTATAGTTGCCTCTGTTATTATTGCCCCTATTATTATTATTATTTCCATTTCTCTGATATTGATTAGGGGGTGGTCTTCTTTCAGAAGAATTATTCCTTTGACTTTTGTTGAAGTTAGTATTCCCCTTGAATTCCTGCTTCCTTTTAAATGAGTGGTTCCCATTATAGTTCTCCCCTGGTAGTGTTTGAATCTTCCTTTCTTTCCTTAGGGACTTTTCAAGTACTTCATTCATGTTTTTGGGTCCATGCATGTCAACCTCTACCCCTATGTTGGTATTTAGTCCCAAAATGAACTTCCTCGCTTGGCTCTCTTCATCCTTCTGGTACATAGGCACATACTTAAGTAATTTGGCAAACTTATCCCAATATTGTTGGACTGATAGGGACCCTTGATGTAGATTGTGGAATTCTATCACCTTCTCATAAAAGAACAATTGAGGGAGCCACCTTTTTCGGAAGTGGTGAAAAAATTGATCCCATGTGACCATATCCCTCCTATACCCATTTTGATCCTTGGTGTTGCTCCACCAACTAGCTGCCTCCCCTGTGAGTTGATAGGAACCCCATAAGGCCTTGGTTGTTTCACTAAAATCTCTTAGTTCAAAATACTTTTCCATTTCATTTAACCAATTCTCAGCTCCTTCACCAATTTGCCTCCCATCGAACTTAGGAGGGGTGATTTTCTTTAAGTCCTTGGAGAGTTCCAATATGTTATTTACTTTTCTATTACCCACCATATTCCCTTGATTGCTACCAGGGTTTCCATTTTAGGAACCTGACTGTTTTGCCTTAGATTTGTTTTTAATAAATGGTTTCTTTAAGAAGGACGCTAAATGCTTTAGATTATTTGACATAGAATGTGACTCTCTGTTATGTTTCTAAAGTTAATGGCAGGGACCCTAAAATTTGATGTGCATTTTGAATTTTAGTTAATTTAAAAGGGCTTTTAGAGCAGATATTTTGTACTTTTTTGAAGCTTCTATTAATATCTTGAAAACCCTTAAAAGCTTTTTTGTAATACAGTAAGGTGAACACTTTTTTTTTTGGTTTTTTCTTTTAAATAGTTTTTTCATGGCAAGAAGCCTGTATTTTTAGAGGTGCCTCTGAATGTTAAGCAAATCCTTGGAAGTTTAGAGGATTATTGCGGATTTTTTTGTTAAGGCTTTGTTAAATATTGTTGTGTATTTACCTATTTGTAGCAGTTTTATAGTGATTGATGATTTTGAGTTTTTTGTGAACATTTTGCAAATCTCTGAATTTCTTTTTTTTGAAAAAAGGGGTAAATGTTTATTCAGAAAACATAGAATTACAAAGAACAGGCCTTAGGCCCACCAAGACAGCAACAATAACTAAAAGGATCCTAAAAGAACCACCACTACAAAGTCCAGTGACCATAGCAATAGATCTGATCGACGGATTTCCAATGATAATACCTCTTCAGAAAGCCCTCAAAAAGATGGTGTTGTAGAGCTAGCTACTTTGGAATTACACCAAAAACAAGGCTCATCTAGAGTCGCAAAGGGCCTCAAAAATGACATTGAAAATGAAACAAACATAAAAGGGAAATTGATCCTACACCACTGGGTGCTCTTGCATCATCTTGTCTTCTAGCATTAACTTGTCTAAAGTTTCAAGATAATCTATACCATTCGAAGTCACGAAGGGCCTCAAAAATGACAATGAAAATGAAACAAACATAAAAGGGAAATTGATCCTACACCACTGGGTGCTCTTGCGTCATCCTGTCTTCTAGCATTATCTTGTCTAAAGTTTCAAGATAATGCGAAGGTATACCATCCCTTCCACTAAAATCCTAACCATGAACATGCTCTGAAGCCCACTTGGCCAAACAATCAGCCACTCTATTCCACTCACTGGGAATATGACAAAAGGAGACAAATTCCAATGTATTACACATTTGTAAAATCTTTCTGACCACAGAAGCTAATTGCCAACTCACATCATTCAAATTTTGTTGGTTCAACATGTCCACAACAATCTGAGAATCCAACTCACAAATAATCTTCCTCCATCCTAAAGAACAACCTCACTCAACAATAATCTTAATAGCTAGGGCTTCCATAAGATTGTTAGAGTGTTGCCCAATAGAGAAGAAAAAAATTGCACAACCATCATCACCTCTACCTATACATCCAATACCTGCATGTCCAGGATTCCCATGGGAAGAGCCATCTATATTAATTTTTAAGATTCCCACTGGAGGGGGAATCCACCTTCCATCTCTACTTATCCGCTGCTTTGCATGTCAAGATCTATTTCCAGCAGCACGATCCATTTTAATGTTTTCCAATTGTAGATTCCTTACAATAGCATAATCACCCGGATCAACATTTTTAGACAAATTGCACTTAGCCGAGATTGTCTCCTTAAGCCTATTAACTATCTTCTACCACAACTGAGGACTCCTTATATGTGAATCATAAGAGACCCTTTGATTCCTTTCCAGCCATAAATTCTAGATAATAAGAGCTGGCCCAATAGCCCAGGCCACTTGAAGAAAATAGATCTTTGTTAGGGATCTGCCCAAGCTATCCCAAAATTCAATTAAGGAGGTAGCATGAAAACAAGCATGTTGCCAAGCCTCCCACCACTTGTGCCAAATCTCCCTAGAGAAAGGGCAAAGAAAAAACAAGTGGGAGCAGTTTTCCTCATTATGCATACAAAGATAATAGATAGAAGGTCCCTGGAAGCCTCTCTTACGAAGATTCTCCCACGTGAGGCATTTCCTCTGAGAAAATAGTTATAAGAAGAAATTACATTTCGACCAAGAGAAGCTATTCCAAACCTTCTTCCACCAGGGAACATCCATCAAGCCATGCAATTTCCTATCAAGCTGAGCATAACCTTTAGCAACAGAAAACTTGCCTTTTGGATTAGGACCACAAGCCAAAATATCTCTCTCCTTGAAGGACCTACATAACCTACCCTCCAAGATATTAACCAACACCACATGATCTTCATCCAAAATACCCAAGGGCCATTCAAGAGGATCCTTCCAACAAGTCACCTCAACCTATCCAATGTGTCTAACTGTTTTAAAATTCTCCACCTTAACCCATCCATCATCAGTGAAAATGTTGGAAAGAGGCTGAAGCTCTAGATAACTAGACAAAATGGGAGGGTGACCATCCCAAGAGTCTTGCCAAAAAAGAGCTTCAGAGCCTCTTTTACAAATCCATAAAATGTCATCTTTAATAAGTTAGGAACCTTCTTTAAGAGTATCCCAGATACAAAAGCCCCTACCCACTAAACTAAGATGTGACACCTCATGATCATTAGCACCAGGGAGATACTTGTGGGTTAAAATATTGACCTGATCCTGATCCTGACTATTACACCACCTCCAATACAGCTTAGCCACCAAGGCCTTGCTAATCAAAGCAATAGCTCTAAGGCCAAGACCCCCAGCATGTCTCGATCTACAAATAGAGTCCCATTTAACTAAACTCAACTTAGAAATAAGAAAACTACTAGACCAAAGAAATTGACGGGAAAGAGCATCGAACTCTCTCACAAAGCTGGAGGGGGGAACCTGCACAAAACACCTATAGATGGGAAGAGCTTGCACCACACTCTTCAGAAGAGTCTCTCTTCTAGCAGAGGATAACCACTTGTAAGTCCAATGATTAACCTTACAAAGAAATTTATCCAAAATTCCTTGCCAAAAATCTTCACGTTGAACCCCCAAATCTAAAGGAATCCCAAGGTGCAACAAAGGAAGGGACGCCGTCTAAAATATGAGGATCATGCCAATCCTATTCTCAATAAGCTGAGGGGTGTTAAATAAATATATGGATGATTTATCTTCATTAATTTTCTGACCCGAGGCTTTGCAATAGATATCCAACACTCTCCTGAAATTCACCGCATCATTGATTCTGGCTCTGCCCATCAAACCTATGTCATCCACAAACTAAAGATTGGAGTAGGGAGGTAGAGCATTACTCCAACTCTAGCCCTAAATAAGACCATGTCTCACCTAGGAAGTGATAAATCTGCTAAGAATTTCAGCCATGAGAATAAATAAATAGGGAGATAAAGGGTCCCCTTACTGAAGCCCTCATGAAGCACTAGACAATTTTGAGGGTTTTCCATTAATAAGAACTGAGAAAGAGGTAGAAGTCACGCAACTAGGAACCCAATTCACCCACTCTTCTCCTAAACCCAAACCAAAAAGGATCTTCTGTAAGAAATCCCAACTCACCCTATCATAAGCTTTGGCCATGTCAAGTTTAATAAACATAGCCTTCTCCTTAGAGGAAGCCATCGAATGAATAGCCTCCATCGCTATCACAACTCCATCAAGGATCTATCTTCCATCAATGAAACCACCTTGCTCCTTAGAAACCAAAGTGCAGAGGAGAGGTTTGAGTTGTTCAACAATCAATTTAGTGATTATCTTGTAGACAACATTACATAAAGCAATAGGCCTATACTGATCCAAGCTATTAGCCCCCTCCTTCTTAGGAATGAGAGCCAAGAAGGTAGAATTCATAGATTTGAGCATTTTTTTATTCCTATGATATTCTTGAACCACATCTAGAAGATCATACTTTATAATCTCCCAAAATTCTTGAAAAAACTCAATAGGAAACCCGTTAGGGCCATGAGCCTTGCCTTTTTTCATTTGAAACACAACCTTCTCAAGTTCAGACAACAAAATGGGGTGCAAGAGAGCATCATTCATTTCAACAAAGACAAGAGGGGGAATACAATTCAAGATGGCCCTCTCTTCCACCATAGCTTTAGAATCCTCTTTGGTAAACAAATTAGAAAAAAAACTAACAACTTCTGTAGCAATTTCTTCTTTAGATGAAAGATATACCCCTTCTGAAGAAATGAGAGAGGTAATAGAGTTACCATACCTCCGAGCCTTAACAGAATAATGAAAAAAAGTAGTGTTTCTATCACCTTCTTGGAGCCAATCCACATGAGACTTTTGTTTCTAGAAAATCTCCTCACGCAACTCCCACTCTTCTAAGTCCTTTAGAGCAAGAGACTTGGCCCTACTGAGCTCCACAGTCATACCTTGATCCCTAATTTGACACATAACCTCATCTAGCTTGGATTGAGCGGTCATCTTGTGTCTATGCAGGTTCCCAAAACATTATTTACTCCACCTCTTTAGCCTATATTTTACATGTTGTAATCTCTTCTCTAAGGAGTACATAGGCCACCTATGGTCAGGCACCCCTTCATAGCACCAATCAACCATAAGATCCCTCAATGATTGATCATGAAGACACATCAATTAAAATTTGAAAGAGGGATTTTTGGAGGTTCTAAAAGATGTAATAGAAAGCTTAATAGGACAATGATTAGAACCCCTCCAATCAAGAATTTTTGAACTGGTGGACCACCTATCATGTACCCAAAAGCAAGAAACCAAAAATCTATCAAGCCTTTTAGAGATAGCCTCAACACGACTCCTCCTATTATTCCATGTAAGGACACCATTTATTGGCTTCACATAAATGAGATTCAAGAGACCAATATTATCTCTAAGTAAATTTGAGGAAGGATCAAGCCTGAATAACCCACCTCACTTTTCCTCCAAACTAGTAATGGCACTAAAATCTCCAACCAAAATCCAAGGGAGAAAAGGCTCCTGAGCTCGAACAAGATTGATGTGAGCCCAAAGATGAGACTTACCCACAAGATTAGTAGGAGCATAAATATTAGAGAAGAGGCATCTTGCTCCAATCTCAAAGCTAGAAGTGACCATAGAAATGGAAGACTTGCTAGAAAACCACCACAAAGGGGAAACTTTCCTTGGGTTCCATTTATGTGGTTGAGAGAAGTGGGAATCAATGGGCTTCACAAACCCTGACTCAACCAAAATATCACCAATAAGCTTAACCTTTTCCTGATCTGTATTTCATCCACTCCTTTAAGGTTTGTCTAGAGATCCCTTTTTGAGGATCTTCTGCTGCAAGACTAAAATAGGTGGGGCTTTGTTACTCTTCACTGAACCTAAGGCTACTATAGTAGAAGGAGGATTAGATGCCATGACCACTGCACCATCAAGGACTTGTGACTCACTAAGATCTCTGTTGACCTAACCATGGGAAGGCAAATCCTTAACCATTTGAGCATCTTGTTGATTCTCCAAAGATAGGGCCTGACCCTCTTTCTTGCAATCCCCATCTAGCACCTCATGTTGAAACTGGGCACCCAAGGACATTTCAACTAGAACTCCTTCCTCTTAGACCAAATCATCTAGAACCTCAAACCTATTTAGGGTGACAACATTTTTCCTATCCAACCAGTTTCTATTCTTTCCCTTGTCTTTATTTCAAGGTTTCACAGGAATGAAGCCATCTTTATCAGCAGGACCATTAGGCATAGGGGCTTTCCCCTTATCTTCCCCCAAAATAGAGTGAGGAGGATCAGAAATAGCTAGTTTAGAAGATATATTTCTAGGACATCTCCATTGTAAATGACCATATTCATGACAAATTTTGCATCTAAATGGTAGGGTCTCATTGTCCAACTGTTGGATCCAAGAAGATGTCCCCAAACAAATTTCCATAGAGTCTAGCAAAGGATTATTTAAATAAACTTCTACACATATACGAGCGTAGGAAATTACCTTTCAATCTTGAGTTTGTGAAGCCGAACCCACGGGTTTACCAAGAAGCAGTGAGATTGAGTGAAGAATATCTTCTCTCTAGAATTCCAACGGAAGCCTAAACAATTGAATCCACACAGGAACATGAGAGGGAAGCTCCTCAGTAGAATTAAATCCAATATGCCAAGGTTTGATAAAGAGTACCACCTGGTTGAAAAAATAAGGGCCACCCTCAAAAGCCTTGTTCTTGTCTGCCAGGTTGGAAAAAATAACCCAAAAATAGTTATTAGCTGCCATAAGAAGCTCCATGTCTCCTTCAAGATTCTAGACATGGCATGCCCAAGACTCTAAAACAGGTATAGAGAGGCAAAGATCGATAAATTTAAATATGAGAGCATGATTGCACCAATATTCAACATCCTCTGAAATTTGCTAACGTTGAATAACTAGAACTGGACGATCTTAGTATCTCTCAAAACAACCATTCAAGTTTTTCATGCAAAAAGGCTCTTTAAAAGAATAACTGTCTGCCCCTAATTCCGAGTGACCAATGTGTTCCTTTCCACATGCATGCATCAAATGTGATGGATCTGCCATATCGAGATCTCTAGAGACCATTTGAGAAGAGGACAATCCTCTATTCTCCATGGATCCAGAGAAAATACCGAAAGAAGAAAAAGAAGAGGTGAGAAAAACCCAACCCCAAAACCCCATACACCCCAACAACAAACCAGAGTAGAAGAAACAGAAAAGGGTTGCAAAAAAACCCGACCACCGGCAAGCAAAAATCGACCCCCAGCAAGAAAGAAACCCCCACTAGAATGAAGTAAGAAGAGCATGGGACACACGCTAGGGCACGTTGGCCCTATCACGACACCCATGCACACACAGAGTCGTCATTTCCCAAATCACTGAAATTTTTACCAAAGAGAGATGATATTTATTTATTTAATATTTTCTGACATAAGTCTGGATTGTTTGTGGTAAACCCTTGTAAATTTAGGGGAATATTGTAAAGGATATATTTGAGTCTTTTAGATTAGGATATTTTAACTAGCACTTCAAGATTTTAGATGCCCTTAGTTTAATTGTTTGCATTTTTTCTTTTTGGAATATTTGGAATGTTTATAGAATATTTAGAGCTCTATTTTAGTTATAAATATATCTTTGATAAAATATTAATATATATTTTCTATATAGTATATAATTAAATTTAATATTAGATTAAAGATAAATATTATTATTATATTTAAGTGTATATACACAATAATATAATTAAAATTATTATATTAAGATTAAATATATTTTTGATATTAAAATAAAAACAAAATTAAATATGTTAATTATAAAATAATCAATGAATAATAAAATTATATAAAATAATATATTAGTAAGGTTAAATATATTAAATTATTAAAATATAAAAAAATGAGATTAAGGTTTTGAATAAATAATTTAATATCATGCATATTATTAACAAATATTATTAACATATTTAATTATAACATAAATGAGATACAATATTATATATCCTTATCATATAATATATAAAGATTAATATATTAATTATAAATCATTTATTAATAATAACATTACTCAAAATATATAATAATAAATCTATTAAAAATAATTATATGAAATTTTTCAATTAAATAATTATTAATTAAAATTAAGATTATTATTATTAATTTTAGGGTTATAATTTATATAAATGATTATGACTTAATTTATAATTCTTAATTATATTATAACTTTAATCTTAATTCTTATTTATTATTATAATTTTAAAATCATTATGATAATGATTAGGATTAAGATTAGTTTTTTAACTATGTTATAATTATGGGCATTCTCTATTATATTATTATTCAACCTACTTTTAAACAAAAAAAATCATTATTATTGCAATACTAAAAAGGCAAGTACTATGTGGCACTTGTTTCTCTATGCATTTATATCTATTTGAACATATTGAAACAATTTTTTCTAATAATTTAAAAATATATATTATTTTTGAATAAAAATTTAGCATACTTGTATACAACATTGGATAGTTTACTTCAATCAATTGTAAAATATTCATCTTATAATCATTTTAAAGAAACTAAAATATAAATGATATGATAGTGCTTTCAACTTATTGAATATATAAATAATAATTTAATTAAACCAATCTAAAAAAAATCTCTTTGACATTAAATATAATCTAATCAAATAAATTATTTATTTATTTTCTACTTTTTTCTATAATCACTAGTAAAATAAGTTTTATATTTATGTACTGATATTCTAAATCCACAAAAACTTTTATCCACAGCTCACATTGAGTCCACGTTATTAGTACTTGCCCTTAGCCAATACTATTGTAACAAGTTTTTTTGTTTTTCCAGTTAACTGGTTATTAAAAAAATTAATTTGAACCAATCACAAACAAATTTAAACTTTCAATTTTTTCAATCTTTTTATTTACCAAAGTCTAATTGTACAATTTTTAACATTATAAATTACGAAAATTATTTTTTTCTACACTTATTGGCTAAATACAATTTAGCTGTTATAAGCGGATTTTTAGGAAATCCAAAATAATTAGCCATAGGCTTTTGCTATCCATGTGATTTTTAGGAAATCCAAAATAATCAGCCATAGGCTTTTGCTATCCATGTGATTTTTTCTTGTATACGAATACATATAGCAAGAATATTTCTTTCTTAAATAAAAAATAATTTATGTGTTTATTATGAATTTAGTTAGATCAAATAATTAGCTTAATGTAAAATTTAATTTGTAATTATGTAAATTAATTATAATTCATATTAATAAAATAATATTGATTTTTATAATATAGTATAAACATTACAATGAAAATATACACTTTCCTTAAAGGTAATACTTAATTCAATTCAAAAATTTATATTAAATACTTATAAGCAATTTTGTCTTTGGGACTTTTGAAAAGCATACTAATTTTTTAATTCTAAATTTAATTTAAATGATTTGGAAATTATTTTACAACAAAAAATGATTATAAAATTTATAAAATTATTCTATTACAACATTACCATCTTTTATGAATTGAATTACAATCCTCTAATGTACATATTAAATAATATTTACCAATATCAAATAATATGTAGTATCTTTTAATTGTACTTAGGGTTAAGATTAAGGATAGCTTAAGATTTGGGTTAACAATTGGTTAAAATTAAGGTTTCCATTCTAAGATAGAGCTTAGAATAGGGTTAGGGCTATGGTTAGTATTACGATTAAGGTATAATATTTTTTAGTTTAAAATTATTGTACAAATTTCTAAACATTATTTTATTAAAAACAAATATGCAACTATTTTAAAGTTTGAAATTATATAATATTTAATATATTGATCTTTACAATATGTGAATTATCTTACTACCTTATTTTTTATGAATCATAATTTAGATTATTATCTTATATCTTGAGAGTTCAATTAGTATAGAAGTTGGTGCTTCTAAGATTTAAGTTACAGTTAGAGATAGTGTTAGGTGTTAAGATGTAATTAATGTTATGGTTCTCAACTATTGATATATTCTTATTATGACATACTATGAATTATTATTACCCTTTTTTTTTTTTGTACCATTCAATATATTATTTAATGTATATATTACTATCCACTTAATCATTGCACCTCTAATTAGTTTTAGTGGAAACTATATAGCCAGAAATATAGAGTCTTTATTGGTCTCACTCCCGCACTTTTTACCCCAGTTAATAAATGAATAGTCAGGACCACTGTTTCTAAAAAATTAAACTTTCTTTATTTTTGTGATGCATTTTATATTGCTATATGTATTATAGATATTTTATAGAGGAAAATAAATATAAAATTTTATAATGTTATATTATTATAACATAAATAGATCTATAATCAAATCAAATAATAAAAGTATCAAATTGTATTAAATTTTAAGGGATATATTTATAATAATAATTACATGAGTAAAAAAAATGTTATGTTATAATAAAATAAATTGATTTGTTATTTTTAGTTACAGTTTCTTTTATTGAATTAATATGTTTAAAACTAATTATACTTTTATACATATTTAAATTACAATGAATTTAAAAAATAATTACTATTTTTATTTAATTAATTGACTTTTTAAAGTAGATTTAAATCTAAAACTATTTCAATTATTTAACTTTATTTTGTGAAACTAAAAATTTATTAGGATTTCTTTAATTTATATTATTTTTTCTAGTAAAATTTTAATTATTATGAAATAATTATGTTTAATTTTTTTTATCTTAATTATTACAATTTTTAAAATATGATCATTATTAAAATTAAATCATAATTATTATTAACACTATACTAGAAACAAGGCAAGTACTAGCCACTGTGTGGCACTTGTTTTATTTATCCCCACCCCATACGAGGCAATGCATTTAAACTATAGTCCATATAATTTTATCCTAATAATTATGAACTTATCACACCTCATACGAAGAAATGCATTTAAACTATAGTCCATATGCTCATGACAAGGACTATATTATCTTTATATTAAAAAAACAATAATGTAAATTGATTAATACAACATAAAATGGCAATTTAGTTCATGTTTTAAAGTAAAATAAAAATTTATCAAAATGCTATAAATTAATGAAAATTAACGTAAAAAATTATTTAAATAATATTTATCCCGTTAGTATCATTTTGGGCTTACTAATTACAAATAGATTATTATCAATAAAATCATTTTACTATTTAGATATCCTATCCTCTTTGTAGAGATGCTTAATGTTTCTAGGTAGATAATTAAAATCAGAGTTTTGGTTTGTATTAACATATTTATTCTGGTTAGAAAATTCAATGTTATTCTAAATCTTTCTAAATTTTATGAGATATAAGTGATATATAAAAAATCCACGCCAATGATTATATTTCATGTTGTTTGTGTTGTCAATTTTTTAATTTAAATGTTGTAATTTTATGCTTAAGTTTATATTACTTGTTATGTCTTTCTAGAAATGAGCATACACATGAAAAAATGAATTCTTATGGTTCTTCTCATATTATACAAATAATAATTTACTATTTATATTTATTTTAATTAATATTTTCTTAAAATTTCCATACACTACACACATGATCATGTGGTTCACACTTTGCACATTTTGATTCAAGATAATTCAACTATAAGTAGAGGTATATTACATTCCAAAAATTCAACATATTTTATCTAAATGTAATAACATCATTCGTCTTGAAAAGAGAAATATATATACCAAATATTGGACGAATCAACATGACAAATTCAATTATGATCAACATATCAAAATATCAAAATATCAAAATATGTCACTAAAAAAAAAAAGTGTAATGTGATGTTTGACATTTAGTATCAAAGTAAGTATAGATATACCTTAATTGCTTATTTTTTTCATAATCATCTATTACACTTTTAGCTCTTCATTGTGCTTTAAAAAGTGACGTTTTTCATTGTTGTGAAATCCACACTTCACATAGATAACAATTGTGTGTTTTCTTTAATTATCAAGAGTTCCCAATTATTCCTTGCGAGTTACATGTAAAAAGTGTGTAATCTTGATCATTTAAAGAAACTCCCTATGACAACCATCACTTATACCAAAAAATTTCATTCTCCTTTATGGGCTCCGCTATATATTTACACAACATTTATGTGATTCTAAAAGAAACTAAAGGTCTTTGAGTTTCTTGAAGGCAACACAATTATACAAATGATCTATGCATTTTAAAGCATACTCTTCTAGGTATAGATTTTCTACATTATTAGATTAGTTTTTCTTATCAACTAGCTTAGAATTGCTCATTTCTTGACATTATCATTTTTTTAAAGTAAATATATTAAATGAATAAATAATATAATATAATCAACTAATTTAAAATATATTTAATTAAATTAATTTAAAGCATTAGAAGCCAAGGGTAACAAAGTGATGGTGTGTGGGCACTAGATGATGAAAGAGCAAACAAAATATTAATAGATGAATGGATAAATCAGTGATGCAAGTGAAAAGGTTTTAAGAGATAATGAAAAAATGTGTTAAGGGATGAATCCATGAAGTAGGTTATAATGATTGATGAATTAGATGATAAGGTCCTAGAAAATGAATAGATAGAATTAGGTGATTAGTAGATGAAATATATGATTAGGTGAAGGTGATTTTATTTAGGTAAATATAATTTATTTATCTTGAAAAATATGAACATTAGAATAAAAGATAAAATCATCTAATCAATCATAGTATCACAAATTCATTTTTAGAATATTTTTGTTATTAAAAATCTCATCACGCCATTTAATTACAATATGACTATTATTTAATGTCAACTCTGCACTCAAACCTTGCATATTCTTCTAGATGCATTGTGGATAACACATAGCAACTATTATTTTCAATTTTCTCAATATATAAATAATAAATTATATAATCTGATCCACAATAAAATACAAAGTCTCATTGAAAAAAAAAAATATAACATAAAACTTGTTGTAGAGGACATTGAAACAAGAAATTGAACAAAACTTACAAAGATTACATGAAACATGTGGAAAATAAAAGAATGTACAAAATATTGGAAACTAAATTATGATTGCACAATATTAACAAAAATAATAATCATAATATTAAGTTGTTGCAAAGATAAATAACTATAAGATTTTATTATAGTCATTATAATATAATTTTTTAAAGTTTTTTGGGATAACATAACTATGAGGAATAATGAATAAACTAAACATGTGTCTCAATTGTGTTTTAGTTATGTTGCAAGATCCACTATTATAAGAGTTAGTTTAGGAATCATTTGAATCAATTGTGAAAGTTGTTAATCTACAACAACAATTATTCCTTAGAAAAAGGGAATATTCCTCAGATCCCTTCTAATCAGGGGGTGACTTGTTCTGCCTGGCTGCTAATGAGACACGGTTGCTGTGTTGGCACTACACTAGGGCTTGCATTGCCATGATGGATTATGAATGGTTTTGAAACGTGTTAGTTGTCATCAGTTGTTGTTGGGGCTGATTGCCTTGTTCCCAACAAATCATTACTAAAAGTGACTTCTTGTTTTCCCATGTGCCCAACTTAATTTCTCATTTTTTGAAACTAGGCTCGCACATTCCCCATTTATTGAATTCGGGCTTCTACATTCCCCATTTTCTCTTCAGGGCTAGCTTCGCGAAGTGTCCCTACAATTTCCTCTATTTAATGACTAAGGAGTTGTTGGCTGATGAAATGGGGGGCGACAGGGTGAGATATGAACTAGATAACCCGGATGGTTTTAAAAATGGTCCACTTGTCTGGAACTTTTGTGTTGAGGGTGGAATTGTTGATTTTTTGGATTACCTGAAGGGCCATGACGAGCAACTCTCGGTTGCCTTCGCCTCCTCCTAGTTTGGAAGGCGAGTCTCGATTGGCAGCATTGCCTTTGATGTCTCCGAGGAGACTATTCCCCAAGCTACAAAGCTAACCCTGGATGGCCGCCACTGGAAGCGCACCAATCATGTTGCTAACAGTGAGCATTTGAAGTGGTTCTTCCGTAACCATGAGGAGCCTGTCAAGCTGCAAGGCAGGTTTTCTCGGGAGGAGCTCAAGCACCCTTGGAGCATGATCTTCCTCATGATCATGAAATATTTCACCCTCGAAGGCAAGTATAAGGTATTCTGCTATTAGCATTTGTCTCTCCTCAATAACTTCTGCAACAATGATTTGCTTTGCTTGTGGTTTTATTTATTGCACTCCTTGGAAAGCTCTGTTAAGGACACTTTGGACCCAAAGCATGGGGATAAACCTCCATTCCTCCTCCACAAGGGTCTTATATATAGGTTCTATAAATTCCCTGAGGCCCTCTGCCCCCCAAGGAATCTCTCGCTCTCCTAGATGCCCATGCCAACTCCCCATTAGCTCGCGGCCATGTCTTTGGCTTTCCCTAAATTATTCGAATATCCCTAGGAGGGCTTTCCTATGGCCACCATGTCCTTGCCTGCCTATGCCTCGACTATTTCTCTATCGGCGACCTCCCCTAGTTTAACTCTCCCTGCCTCCCACAGTGTTTCTCACTCCCTGGCCAAGGGCAAGAGTAAAACCCCCGCTAAATGGAAATGCATTGTCTTTGATGACAATTCTTCCTCTGAAGCTGCTAACAATGATAACTCCTCCGTGGACTCAGAAGTTAAGATGAGATCCTCTATAATTATTTCCAAAGGCCACAGAAAGAAGACCCCAGTTATTGAAAATCTGGACTCTGAGGAGGAACCCACTGGGGACAGTAAGGAGGAGGGCCCTAAAAATATGGGGGGCCTTGATGGGGATGCTTACTATGGTAATATGTCTACAGACCCCATTGTCCCAACCACTATTGGTGCTGTTGACATAACTACTCCTGAAAGGAAATCCTAGGAACCCACTGAAGATAGGACCCCTATGGATATGGACACTATGGGCTTTATAGGTGTGGAAATCCCTGACCACAATGCTCTAGATCCCAGAAATTTGGGGGCAGACCTAAATTTGGCTAAGTAGGTGACGCATTCTATCCCTCTGATGGACCTGGTTAAAGATACTAATAACTCCATTGCTAGTGGCGAGCACAAAGAGACTACTGAAACTACCGATGACCTGGTTGTTGAGAACCCCCAGGTGGCCCTATTCTCGATCTGCAGTTTATCAAGGAGGAGGTTAAACAACTCAAGAACAAAATGGAGGCTTAGGAAGCCCAAATGGTGGGCCTAAATAATTTTCATATGAAGGTAGTACATATCTCTACACTCACCCTCTCTCTGTTGAGGGAAGGCTATGCTGACATTGAGAAGGACAAGTAGGAAGCTAGAGACCTCTACAAATTCATGTCTAACAAATGGAACAGTACTATGGAGGCCAGTGGGGTGTTCAAGGCAGCCCTGTAGTTTGTTTTTTTCCTGTTGTTGTTTTTTGATTGCTAAAGACTTGGTTCTTTTTTTATAGTAGTTGTTGTTATTTGTTGTTATAGTGTTGTTTCTGTGCTATGAGTTTTGATAGTTTTGCTATGTAAAGGGTCAGTGCCCTTGTTCTCACTACTTTTTTTAATCAAAAACAATTATAAATTAGAACTCTTGCAGTTCAATATCAATAATATATTGAGTTCTTTATGTTTTATCGTGGTATTAGAACCTGCTATGGGAGAGATTTTAAAGCAACTTTGCATTCTCAAAAAATCTTTGACAATTTAGAAATTAGCAGTGTAGTTTTTTTGTGTTGAAGAGTTGAGGCATCGTAGTTCAACACTTGTTTGACCACAAGAGCTAGTTTTGTGATGGGGATGTGGTCTAATGCAACTGGTTCATTGGATCCCTCATTGTATTTTAGGAGGTGCACTGATTTGAGAATTTGTTGTTTGTGGCTGATTTCTGCATTATCACTACTACATAAAAGGACATTTTAAGACGGTTTTTAAAGACAAAAATAATATTTTGTCTTAAATAAACACATTATTATTTTAATTATTTTGGTGTGCATCTTTATCTTGCTATTTTATCATGATTTTGTTCTTTTTTGCTTCTGAAAGATGACCATCTACCAAAACATATGTAACATAATGGTGCCTGCCCCATTGAGGAAGTTATTAATGCTGACATTGTCGCTTGGTTTGTAGAGTTCCTTACAAGGCATGAGTTTCCATCACTTCAGGTGGAGTGTCCAATTTTCTCGATAACTTTTGATAGAATATCAAATCAGCATAATGCCTGAGTAATTCTTGTGTTTCAATTGTTATGGTATAGTTTGGAGCTCCCTGGTCTTTGAAAAAGATTGCAATGGGAACCTCAAAGAAAACAAGAGTTGTGATTGGTGATGGATCTATGCCATATTTTGTGGAGCTTCTTTGATCCCCTAGAGATGATGTGCAGGAACGGGTTATGTTCTGAACCCTTTCACTTGCCACCATATTTCGTAACTATGATTTTTGCATCTGCTGGCTTTCTACAGTTCTTTTTTATTCCTGACATTTTTATACTACTATAGTTTATTCGGGTTCTCACAAATATAGCTGGTGATAGCACCGAGTTTACAGATATAGTCCTCAGTCATGGTGGCCTTATGCCACTCTTGGCTCAATTGAATGATCATGCAAAGCTGTCAATGGTAAGAAATGTTATTTATAAATTGCATAATAACTGTCGAGCACACCACAGCCACCCTTTAAGCAGGTATAAATTATGAAAAGGATTGTCTATTACCTAAGAATTTGAATAATTGTAAGACTTGATGATTATAGCTGTAAGCCATGGAATGGATGTACTAACCCTTTCTATATCACTTAAAACTATCTTCTTTGATGCAAACAAAATTAGTACTTCTAGTTCTTGGTTATCTAATTTAAATAGATGATGAGGAGATCTTGTTAGATGCATGTTGGGCTCTGTCATACCTATTAGATGGAACAAATGATAGAATTCAGCCTGTGATAGAGGTTGGTGTTTTCCATAGACTTCTTAAACATTTATTGTATGTATATATTTCTGATCTACAATTGAAATAGACATTACCCTATACAACTCCAGAACACAAAGTTAAATTTGCCTATGTTATGATCCAAAGAAAATTGCTACTGAAAATCAACGTACATCAGTAGGCTGAAAGTTGATGTATTTTGCACCAATAGTCTTTCAACTACAACATTTGTGCTTCGTGTAATGTCTACATGGTCAAATTAATAACTATGTTGCTGAAATTCATTTTTCATACAATGTTTTGCTGCTACCAAGTGCCAATGTACGATTTTCATTTTCTTAATGCATAAACTAAAGGTACAAAAATGCTAATGTTCTTGGTATTGTGTTTGAGAATCAACCAGACAAAGAATTAGAATGTTTATTTTAAGTGTCAAGGACAAAATCAACATGAAAGCAATGGACAAGCATGGAAAGAAGTACACAACACATACTACCATTACAATAAAATATGCTCTTGGTTCTCTACTTGATTAAATATCAAAACAACCTCTGTATACTCTATTCTACCATTATGTCATATGCAATTTGGTTTTATACCAAGTTGAATTTGTCTTGGTAACCCTATCAAGTGATGTGTTGGTTCCTGCTGAGTGGAAATTGTTTGTATACATTCTTAGTTAGTGGAATTTATCTATCTAAGTTTGTACCAAGCCAAACATGTTGCTTTGGGGAGAATGTCGGCATAGGTTGATTATACACCTTCCTATTATGTCAATCCCTATTATCTAAATCAAATTGGTAGTTTAGGGAACACCACACAAGTTGAATAAGTTAAAAATTATAGGTAGAAATTGAATGAAATGTAACTCAAACAAAATCGATAGAGTAACAACCTAGGCCTATCCCAAACACTTTGAATGACAAACATGGAAAAACCCCTATACAGTGTCATGTCCCAATCAACTATAGAGAAGGCCGGTGGCCTTGGCCTCGTGCCACTATACCTCTCATTCTTTTTCCTATTTGATAAACTTGAAGTCATAAAATCCTTAGCCTTTCTCTATTGAGGTGTCTTTTTTCCTAGCAAATAGGATATTTATAGAAAATTGATGTATGTTTTTTTTTCCTCTTGATTTGTTTCATTTATAATTTATTCATCTCCAATATGAAATGTAATTTATGTAATTTTTTTGGATTTATTTGTAGTTTTTTATGGGGATAAAAGAGACAAAATTCATATTTCCTTCTAGATATACATTCCAAGTTTCACTATCATATTGCAATGCTAAATAGAGGAATTATACAACCATCTATTTTGGTGTTAATCTCAAGTAATCTGAATAATTTTCTTACAAAGTAAATATTTGCAATAAGTTTTGGAAAAAGAAATAGATCCAAGCATTACAAACAACAAGGAGCACTGCTCAAAATGCTTAATTAATGCCACGTACTTCATCTAGGTGCATATGCTTTTAGATTGACTTGTTCATAGAATAATAGACTTTATATCTAGGACTCTTTTCTTTCTTAATTGTTTTTGTCAATACCACTATGTCTCCTTTTCACTTGGAGGAACTTTAGTGTCTTCATTGGGTTTCTCATTTGTAGTAGAGAATATTACCTTTTAATCCACCATCTCTGATTGTTCTTCAATACCTTCATTGATCTTATAAAAATGTCCACAAAACTTGCTTGAGTCCCCACACCATAAGCTAGTGAACTAGAGAATTCAAGTTGATGGATAAGATAACCTTAGCCATCTTAGCACTGAGAATTGTGAGGGGATTATACACAACTCTTTCTCTTTGATTTTCTGTGTGCCTATTTCCATCTTCAATACTTGATTAGTCTCCACCTACTTCTTCTTCAGTGGAATAGGCCCTCCATACAAAAGATTTTGTGGAGCTCTCTTCTTCTTTATATAGGATTTATCAAAGGATTTTTGTTCAGATACAGACTTGATTCCCTAATCACCTTAATTTTGTGGTGCCTTATGGAGCTTAGACCTGACAAATGTCTACACCTATAGCTCTAGATAGCATGGTTGTGTAAAGAAATTTTATCATGCTACATATCATCACATGTTTTGTGCCACCATGACCTCTAGATTAAAAAAAAAATCTACTAAAAAGATGCTTCTTAATCATATGTTCTCTATCATCCTACTTATCAAGGATCTATTGATTACTAAGATCATTGTTTTCCTACCTCCCATGGGTATAGTGCAACTGGTTAGAGGTCTTTGTGTATTGATTAGGAAATTATGAATGAAAGGGTAAGAACTCCAATCCATCCTTGAGAACCTTACTCACACTCGTATTTTGACTTAGAAGATGCAATCTTTTCTTAGACTGTCTTGAGCTTCGCCCACCATTTTTACAATGATTAATGTTTTAAACATATTACTAAGATTGGCATTATCAATGACAACAATCTTCTCAAGGATGCTTCCTCCTAAAATTTTCCTTCTTAACCTTCTTAAAAAATAACATGTTCTTTTTTGGTTATTATTGTAGTGTTCATCAAGACCACCAGTCTCGCATTCTCTAAGTAAAAGTTAGAGTGTCACAACCCCTTTATGTTTTTCATGTCAATAAGACATCATAGTTGCATCGAAGGGGAGCCTTATTGCTCATACTAGTGTTTCTCAATAAGTTAGCCTTTTTTTAAGCATAGACTCTTTATCTTTTTATCCAATAATTATTTTAAGGTTTCCTCATAATAGACTGATCTTTTTTACCTAATACTATCATGACATTTTTCAAACAGCAATGTGATTGTCCTTCTAGCCTAATACAGTCACCACCTTTCTTTCATGCATTGTTCTTATCCATATCCTAATGGCAAAGGAGTGTCATAAATTGTATTGAACAGATTATGTTGTATCAGTACCATTACAGCTCACCTTCCTTTGAAATGAAATGCATGAATTTCCCCTTGCATTTGTATACTTTATGGTAATGGTACTCAAGCTACTTCATTAATGTCCTAACGATGCGAAGATGCCTTTAAGGTCTCGATCTTTGTTTTGACAGTCTTAGTTGTTGGTTTCAAATAATTTTCTGATATATTTTGCTCTTACCTTGGTTGTGTGATCTTTCTTTGTATTGTCCACTTGTGGCTTTTGATTTTTGATTAGATTCTTGTCTTATTGAGTATGTTGGTCCTTTCTTGTTTAATTACTCCCTTGAGTTGATGACTGTTATGGACTGCTATGATGATATCTCTTTTTGACTATTTTATATCATTAAAGATGATTACAAGAGTCTTTCCTCTTTTTCTTTTGACCATCCTTTCATCCTTGGATAGCATATTTAGTTGGCCTACCATAGTCATGTCATTTCCATTATTCTTTTGTGCTTTGGACTATGTATTTAGTTTCCATGCCTAACTGATTGAGCTTCTTTCATTTCTCTATACATGTTTATGACTATGACTGAGAACAATGTTGAGAAATACTCCTAATATATTGGTTGCACTTGTATGATTTTCATCTAAGAAATGGTAACAATCTTTTGTTGATACCCTCTTATTCTTGTGGTCCCTATCAAGTAATTAAGAAATGACCATCTTCCCCTGTATCATTGTTTATCTTTGTCTGCCATTCATGCTCTTGCTGTCTAATATATTTTGTTGCTCATTGTTCCTTATCTAATGTCTGATAGTACCCTTGGCCCTTATTCTTAAACTCTCTTTTTC
Organism: Cryptomeria japonica; assembly: GCF_030272615.1. NCBI lineage: Eukaryota > Viridiplantae > Streptophyta > Pinopsida > Cupressales > Cupressaceae > Cryptomeria > Cryptomeria japonica. The sequence continues at coordinate 217,789,803 of NC_081411.1, read as the reverse complement.
CCTATCATATATTATCATTTTCATTTCTTAATTTTTGACTCTTAACAATCTTGAGTCCCTTAAAGGGTGGAGTGACTTGAACCTTTGACTATCATGATGGTCAATCCTTTTCCCATTTTTTACTATGTCTTTAACCTAGAATGTTAGGAAACTTTCCACCCATGATACTAGGGCCTACTCATCAAACCCCTTTGATATTTTTGACAATGCTTGCAATGAGTTTATTACTATGTTGATCTGGGACTGTTATTTTCCATCTTTCACGCATGTAATTTTCACCATTGTGACTTGTGGTTATAAAACATTCCTTTGGTTTCATTCATGATTGTGGGGGTTTGCTAACTAAATGATTAATCATTTCCCTTTGATGGTCATGACTAGGTAGGGTTGTTATTAGACATTGCTTCTATGACTTTGAACTATTCTAATGATACTATGCCAAAGGTAGTTATAGTACTATGACTGTAATTCTTCAAGGTCAACCTTCTTTGCTCCAATGCGACTTATCGTTTCATGGTTCTTGTATTGGGTTTGAAGACAATATTTTTCTTATAAAGGTTCATGTTTGTAAAATCTACACACATGTCATTGACCTCATAAAGGGATCAGTGATATTTTTTAACTGAATTCTTGTGTCATTGTAGATTCATAATTATCTTACTCTCATCTTTTAGCCGTCATTTCTCTATTATCTATCAGATCTAGGATTGATACATACCACTGGCTTGCATTTCTTGAAATAGCCATAGCTCCTTAAAGAAAAATGTCACACATTTACATTTTTTATCAATTGCTTATCCTTCATTGAAAAAATGTAAAAGACACACTTGCATCAGATTTTATATAATGTTCATATACTCTGATATCTCCTTTGGACTGTAACTCCTTGTTTTTAGCTTTTAGACATTGCTCATGACTATTGCATTCATCCCTTGTTGTGTCTATACAATGGTATGAGGTTTGTGCATAGTTCTCTCAGCTGTTACCATTGATTCTCTTGAGACTACATCTTCACCACCTTGAGAGGATTGCCTTTTCTCATACACAGTCCCTTTCTTATTTCATACATTCACTGTTTATTGTCTTCTTTGTAGATTCCTATTGATGGTCTTATGGGATAAGATATTGACTTCACTATGACCACAACCTTCTAGACATGCCTCATTCCTTTCCATTGATGTCTCTAGGACTTCTCTCTTTTGTTGTTAGTTACTGTCAGGATCATTTGACTATTGTAACTCCAATGAAGACCAATTCTTTATGTTTCTTTGACAAAAGGTAATGAACTTTCCGTGTATTGGTTTTGCTTGGTATCTTGCTATCCTTTATGCTCATTCTTGGGACTCCTCTCAAGGATTACATTAACGCATTCTTTAATAGCTATATGTAAGAACCATCTCCAAAATGTGTACCATACAAGAAAGGGCATAAAAAACTAGTGAGGTGAAGGAGAAAATAAATACCTAGAACTGTTCCTTCTTAAGGCTTTGTAATCTGATCTTAATGCCCAAGTTAGGCTTCATTAGGCGTAGCCTCTTGTCTCTCTTTTCTCCCCTGTCACTAACCTTGATGCTGGATTGTTATGTATTCTCTTATTCTAATGTTTGTCACTTGTTACTGTGTCTTAATGATGGTTGCCTTGTCTTTCATATCTCTGAGAGTTGGTTCTTTGTTGTATTGCATATGATGATCTGACTTTCCTTAAATGCTACAACAAACCCTCGTTCACTTATGTTTGGTTGATTATCGTTACTGTACTTGGATACCTTTTTGTCATAGTCATCATTGGATGATTAAAACTCCAATCCTCTTCTAATCCTTTGTCATTAAAAGACTGTCACCATTCTTTGAATGCTGCAATTGATCTCCGATGTTGTCTTCATGCTTAGACCTAGGACTATCTTTGTCCAATGAATGGACTGTTTATTTTTGTCTTTTCCTCCATTTGATTACCTTGGCTTTGGCTACTGATTTTCAATGGACTGTCTTGTCTATATTTTATTGCAGATCTACTCCTTTAATGTTGTCATATACACATCTATTTTGTCTTCCTTTTTTGGCTCTGTAATCTGACCTTGCTATTTCTTAGCACTGTGACTATTCACTATCTTCACGTTTCTTTCATTCATTGGTTGTGGTGACCATGTATGTCACTGTCATTATAGTATGTGATTGTTATTTGCTTGCATGCTTGTTGTACATTAGCAACATAATGAGTAGTGATCAATATTTCTCCTTAACGTGGTTCTTTATCTTAATTTTCAAAATACTTGGTGATTTCTTCCTCTCTATCCTTGATGATGCTCTGTCACCATTTTCTTATATTGATTGTCATTATCTCATTGCAAGGTGCTCTTGATGACTTTGAATACTATAGTTGTCCTATGAGGGCCAATATGACTGAGCTAGCATCAATACCATTTGCATCAGCATCAATGCCTTTGTATCATCTAGCTTCTTTTGACTCTACTCTTTTTTTACTGATTTTTTATGCTGATTATTGTTGATGTCTTATGCTCATCTCATGTTGCTTGTACCTAGTAGTTTACCATTTATTCTTATCAAACCTTAAAGGGTTGATTCAGTAACTTGTAATATGTTCTCTTATGCATAGGTCATTGTTGTCTTAGATCCTTATAGCCTCCTTGATGCTACCCTTACTATTCTTGTTGCTTATACTACCGCTTTAAGGTTGTCAAACACTTATATTAGGTGATATGTCACTCTAGTTTGTAATGAATGGCTTCTAAAAGTTGCTAATTTTGTTCATCTCAATTCATGAACAATAGATTTTCCTTGAATTTGACATTTACAATGGAAGGAGTCTTTGATTCCCCTAGGATTTTGCTAGATGTTGTTGGTGGTGTGCCTAATCCTGAGGCATTAATAGGTACCTTTGATGAAGCCATTATGTCTCATGTATGCCTCTATTACTGTCACAACTTTACAGAAACTATTTTCCAATGGTCTGTGTAATATGACTATCATTGCTTCAACTATCAAGTTGCCCCTTCATGGCATTGTATTTGTATTTATTTGTTGACCCTTATTGTAGTAACAACATTGCCTTTTGTGTAGGCTACATTTTTAAAACAAACAAAATATCATGTTTTGTAGTTGGCTTCAAGAATGTTGTATACACCTAGACTCCTTTATCTTTGACACAAGATTGTTTTGACTTTCTCTATGACTGCATCATTTTTTAAAGCAACACTTCTCTCTACATTGTTGCTTTCTTCTGTGTCAAGTCTTCTATTGATACTACTGGCTATGAATGGTCCTTTTCATATGCTTTGGACTGTTATTCATGATTGTGAATGTCAAAGAACCTTTTCACTAATTCTTTTTACTATATACTGATTGCTTGTTGTTATTGTTGTACTGCTTTGTCTCTTTGTCTAGGCATTACACTGTCATACATGGGTTTGAAAGAATGACCATGACTTGTCTTCATGCACAAAAGACTTTTCTTTTACCTATTTCAATGTGGAGAATTAAATTTTAAAATCTTTCGCATTATCCGAGAGAAAGTTTTAAAACCGTAACTTGTCTGGTTGAGCCATCAAAATTCTTGACTTAGAATTTTGATTCCTTATATAATTAAAACTCTTTAAAATTTAACTAAGCAAACCTAGGACCTTACTGAGCCATTGTTGACTCAAAGGGAATAAATAGGCAACAACTATCACATAATTTTTACTCTTTGTAAGCTTCATTAATGGATATGATCTGATTGCCACTGGTTTTGTATTGATCATATATAACAGACATCACCAGCATGGAAGGTGGCAGACTAGAATTGGAAGAGTAGCTGGCAACAAAAATCTATATTTAGAAACATTTAATAAGTTTTCTCTCTTTTTGTGTATATGACAACGATTCGTTTATGGTTTAATGTAATGGCATTATATTTTTATAAGATAACTCTTCAAAGGAAACCATTGAGATATTAGTGTTTTTCCCATTTCATGAGACATTAGTTTTTTTTCCATTTCATATTCTCACTTGATTGAGTTAACTTGATAAGGACACAAGAAGAGGTTGTTAAGGCATACAACATTGTTGCCATCAAATTAAGAGGCCTTAATACTATGACAAATTTTGATATGGGCGGATATGTTGTGAATAGTATAATTGAATAGTATAATTGAAAGTTGCAAAATGGATCGTGGAAGCCAATATATCTGATCTAAGTGTTGAAGGCTATCGAATAAATGAGGATATGAATTCACAAATCACAGACACTTTAACCAGTTACACCAAGACTTGTTTGTTCAACTGATGTGCTTCTGTAGAAGTTAAATTCTCAAAATGAATAAATGAAGCAAAATTTTGTGCTTGATTAATTTTGAAGCACAAGGCCTTCCATGCATTCAATGTGATTTGTAATGGCTCGGTTGGAATTTTGTAAATTCGTTAACAGAATTAATTTATAAGATAGTTCCAATAGAAATATTTAAAGGATATCAAATGATCCTTTCTAGGGGAAATCAACTGATCCTACTTTATTGGCAAATTATTGGCAGGCAACAAAGAAATGGTTGTCAAGTTAAAGAAATGGTTGGATTGTTCAATGACTGTCAGCAAGAACAATTGAGCAGATGAAAATTATATATTGTAATCTTAATGAATATTAGTGTAGTTTATTTATCAAGCCTGAATGTCAAGAATAATGAAAAAACTAAACCATGTATCTCAGGTGTGTTTCAGTTATGTTGCAAGATCCATTATAAGAGTTAGTTTAGCAATCAGTTGAGCCAACTGTGGAAGCTGTTAATCTACAGCAACAATTATAAATTGTAACTCTTGCATTTTTATCAATAACATTTTCAGTTCTTTATGTTTTATCAATAACTACCCAAAGGAAACCAGAAGAATGACTTTTTATTACATTCATTACAATATGAATTTTATCAAACTATTTTGATAACATGACTATCATTATCATATGACAAGAACATGAAACAAAACAGTCAGCCCTAAGGCACACCCTAAGCCACACACTAAGGAACATATTAAACTTCGAGAGAAAATCAATTTTAAATATTTAACACTTTTAAAAACTGTTCGTTAAATAGACTTTTTTTTAACCTCTCTGTTTTTTAGGAGGTGTCTCAATAAGCAGAACATGGCTTATGTCGCTCTTTTCATTTTGCGCCCGTTGGCCGTTGGAATCTACCCATCCGTCCGCAACAGATACGGTTTTATCATTTCCAATGATTTGTTTAACCGTTACAAGATAATCTATCGCTTCCTTCAGACATGCAATACGCCAGCCGAATGGTATCGTCTCTTTCTTTTCCTTTTTCATGAACTTAGGGGCTCCGCCAATTAGCACCACATGCATTTTATGGCTGAATTCCTGGCTCTCGCTTTCCAGATTTCCCCATCCTTCGGGAAAGATTATTTTTTCATCCTGTTCAAGCTTTATTTTGCCTTAATCAATGTTAAATTGTCCTTCACTTCCTTCGCAGAGGATAAATTCCAACCAGATGGTATTGGATTCCCCCATTCATGCTTCATGAAATCTGGACTGGTATTGGATTCCCCCTTTCGTGCCATGGGGACTGGTAAATATGTATTCACCTAATTCATTTTTTTATTAACTGTATTCACCTAATTCATTTTTTTATTTCTTAAAATCTTATCACCTAATATATTTTTCATTTCCTAGAAACTTATTACCTAATTCTTTCCTTCATTTTCCTCTAGCCTTATCACCCAATCCTTCTCATTATCACCTCATTCAATCAGTCATTATGTATGATCTTATTATTCGTTCATCGCATAGACCTTTTGAAATACATCATTTAATGATTCTATATTATGGAATACTAGTTTCCATCAAAACATTAGCTACTACTCAATAAGTAGTATTTTATTTTTTAAAGGGTATGAGAAATAGATATTTTTTCTATGTCAACAATAATGATAATAGATACTTTTTATTATTTATTTACTATGATATTTAAATATTATCATCTTCACCTAGTCATCACCTAATTCATTCTTTCATTTCATGTAGCCTTATCACCTAATTGATTTCTTCATTTCTTTAGAATATTATCACCTAACTCTTTCCTTCATTTCCCTGTAACCTTATCACCTAATCTCCTATCATTTACACCTAATTCATTCACTCTTGTTGTTATCCATCAATCTCTTAAGACTTTTTCACATACATATTTGATTTATCCATTCATCACCAAATATGTAATTATCTATTTCATCAAAAATAATAAAAAAACTAAGCTATTAGCATTATCATTGCTAAGCTTAAAAAGTGCATCCTTTATTATTTAGGAGCACTAGTTTCTATCTACTCATTTAAGTGACATTTTGTTTTTTAATGGGCTTGGGTGATAGATATTTAACTCAAATTCACATTATTGAGGGAATGGGTATTATTGGAATTATTTTTTTTATTTTTTTTTTATAAATAAATGTATATATGAGTAAATACATAACAATAGAAGATTACTAGAGAAAAATCATGGTAGCATTCTTTCTTTCAGATCTATAGTTTTTTTATGACCTAGGAAAAAAATTGTAGCACACATCCAAGATAAACAAATCACAAGTATTCAAATATTTAGAGTTGTGATAGGTCATGGTTGATTTAAAAAAAAAAAAGTAAATTAGGTTCGACACCTGCTTTGCTCCCCAAGGGTATTATGTTGGATAAGATGTAAATACATAAGACCAAATAGATCTAATAAAGAAACTTAGTTAAGAATATTTTTATTTAATTGTTACAAAAATATGATAAACAATTGTGTACATTTTTCCCCTTTATCCAAGCAAGTAGACCAAAAGTTTCATCTAAAATAGGGTTTTCTAATTTTGAAAAGTATATCTTAGGATTAAAATGTTTGGATTGGTAAGAGTTAAGGGAAGGAAACCTTTGGTTATTTTAAATAAATTAAAGGTAAATTTTAATATATTATTCTTACTCATTTTTATTTTTGTTAAAATGTGAAGAGAATTTTAATAATTTTAGATTGCATTTCATTTATTAAAGTGTAATTTTTTTCTCTTGTTCTTCCACTTTAGTTTTTGTTCATGTAGCCAAGTATGGATATGTTGTTAGAATAATTTATCTATGTTGACAATAATTATGATAGATGCTATATGTAAGAATTTCACATGACTTCTTAAAATATATGCATTTACACTTTGTATAATATTTGATATTAGGAATCAAAAGTGACCAGCCTTAAATTCAACATTAATCAAAATGCATAGGTACATTTGTTTTTTGTTTTTTTAAATTATTGAAAATAATTATTTTTAATTAAGATGTGATAAACAAACTCTTCTATTAAATAGATAAGTGTACCATGGTTCCTACATTATTTCAAACTTCAATTGTTGAACCATTTCCTAAAATATTTCAATTATTTTAATTGGTTTAATTAGTTTAATTATTCAAATCTTTTCTTATGTCTTTTCATAACCTAACCATATCCCAACTCTAAACAAAATTTTACCCTATGACTTATCTTAATAAAAAATTATAATAGATTGAAGCATGAACCTTAACCTAAACAAATTTGGACCCTAAACCTAACATTCAACCAAATTGAACCCTAACCATAAACCTTACTCCTTAAATTAAACCAAATTGAACCTAGTTCACTTAACCTAATTTAATAGTAAACTAAATTGAAACCTAACTCTAAACTTAATCCTAAATTAGACCAAATTGAACCCTAATCCTAAACTTAATTAATCCCTAAAAGTAATTGAAATTCATCTATAACCATAAACCTAATTAACTAATAAACCAAACCTAAACCTTACACTAAATCAAGTGGAATTGAAACCCTAAAACACTACAACATTTATTGCTAACTTTAGACATAATTTAAAACTAAGTGAAATTAAATGCTAACCCTTAATGTAATTTAAGACTAAACACTAATACTAAGACTAAACATTAAACTTAACCCTAACCAATTTCATCCCTTATGGTAACCCTAATGTTAAACCGAATCCAACTCCAATTCTTAATCAATTTTTTAATACTAATTCTAACACTAAACCAAATTTAACGTCACCCTAACATAAAAACAAACTAAACCCTAACCATAAACCTAAACCTAAAAACCCCTAAACACTTAAACCATATTGAACTATAGCTCCAAGCTATATAGAGCCTTAATCCTAAAACTAAAGCAAAATAAACCTTAATTCTTAACCAACTTTTAATTCTCAGCCTAACTCACAATATATATTAATTTGACCTTATCATTGAACTATATGGACCTCAACCATAAATTTAATTGAACCCTAACCCTCATACTAAACCAAAAGCTAAATTCAACTACCCTTTATAAAATTATAATGCAAATTGAATTTTGATTCCTCTTCAACCATAACCCAAAACTAGCCCTATCCATAAACCAAATTAAACAGTAAACTAGATTGAACCTAACCCCAATCCTAAACCAAATTGAACCCTATCCCAAACACTAAACCAAATTGAACACTAAATCCTAGTGTTAAAACAAATTGATCCATAGAAATAAAACTAAAATACATTTAAACCTAACCCTAAAACTAATTAAATATTAAACTAAATTGAAACCCAACATGTTAGCACTAAAAAAAATCAAACCTTAACCCTAGAACAAGTTATACATTAATTCTTACACCAAACCTATTTGAACCATGTAACTCTAAACCAAATAAGATGCTAACCCTAACACTAAACCAAAGTAGAATAAAATTGAACTCTAATCTTGTCACTAATTTACAACTCAAATTTTAACTTTACCACTAAAACTAATAAAAAATTAAACCAAACTAAACCCTATTGTTAAACCATACTGAACTTTAACACTTAACCAAGTTATATTCTAACTTTAAGCCTAATTGAACCCCAACCCTAAACCAAATTAAACTCTAGACCAACATTAAATCATAAAACAAATCAAACCCTAAATAAATAAATCATATTGACCCCTAACACTAAGCCAAATTAAATGCAATCTATAAAACTAATTGATTTGTAAACCATATTAAACCCTATCCCTAAATCTAACCTTGACCCTAACCCTAACCCTAGCCCTATACCAAATTCAATTTAAATCTAATTAATTCTAAACCAAATCAAAATAAACACTAACTCAAAAATAAATTGAACCTTAACCCTAACACATGTAAAACTTTAACACTAACAGTATAGAAAATTGAATGGTAGTTTTTTTTTATATGTAATAGGTTGTAGCTAAATAATTTTATTAATTTAAAAATATTTTATAACCTGCTTCAGTGTGGGAACCCATAGAAAAGAAATAGGTATAGAAAACCTTCCATCTTGTCCAAGGAATTTCTTCCTAGTAGAGATATTTACAGATAATACTTCAATTGTTTCAGGCATTATTTCCTAATACTAGTATAGATAATACATGGATTTACCAAGGAATTTCTCCTCGGATACAACATGAGAAATACATATATTATATTATATTCTGCCTTAAAAACATCTCCTCCTACACAAATAGTTACTTCTTTGTCAACCTATAATTTCCTTTCATCCATCTTTTCCTATCCTTGTCCCCACATTTGTCCCCGAGTTAGCACCCATGTGACTCATTCTCCTATCTGCAATGCTGCCCTGAAATGTTGAAACCACTACACTACTCGAGAGCTTGTTAGAAATATTAGAATGCAATGAATAATCCTATCTGCAAAAGTTCAACTTCAAAAAGAACTGATCTGCCACTTACTAGTGCATTTGAAAGATAGAAGGAAGGAAGATCCTAATCATGCTGATACTGAGAGATTATGTCTCAACCATAGATTGATATATTCAATCTTAAAATGCTCAAAAGAGAGGGAAGCTAAATTTAAAAGACCTTCATATCCTCATCCCGAGGTTGTATTTCATAAGGGGATTGATTAATCATTTAAACAGAGCTTAAATTACCCATCGACATCAATAAGAACAAGAATAATCATCTCATCAGTACATCATAAAACAATGCAACTGAATAGTGATAAATAAAATATTTATAAACCTTTCTGAATAAAATTACCAATCTATGTCCTGTAATAAATTATCGGGATAGAAGGAAAATCTACTTTAATGAGCATAATAAGAAAATAGAGCATATTGCCAATGAGTACCACACTTTCCATGAATAACTACCTTTGCATATAAATCCCGACCAGATGAAGAATTTATGTGACCAAAAGTATTCAATCTAAAAATAAAAGAGAATAAATGTAAAATGAATATGTGTGTGCACGTGCATATGAGTGAAAAAAACCATATATATATATATATATATATATATATATATATATATATATAATTTTGAAATGAGTAAAGGGCACAAACATATAACGTGATATATACCAAATTGATAGATTAACATATCTACAAGATTATAATTCTAATAATTCAGAAAGACTGATAGCTAGTAATTATATGAGAGAACGTGTATAAGTCCAAAACTAAACTAAGATATCACTTTATATTGCTATTGATATAGAATGCTCTTTTTATAATATGCAAACAAACTGGCTTACTCGAAGAGACTGCAGTGATGAAGGCATAGTTCATATCTTATAGCCTAGAATTGGGTGGCCCTGCATCCCGTACCCTTGAGATCAGGTGCTTCTTGTTGATATGTGGCGACTGATCAGAAAATTACTATACACTCAGCACGTATCCTTGCCGAGGTCCGGGGCCAGGCCAGGCCCCAAGAAAGCGAGCCCCGAGAAATTTTTTTTTGGATGTTTTTTGTGGATGAAAACTGACATTGTAATAAAACCCTAAAAAGGCCGACTTTGTTTGTTGCCCTAAAAATGCATGTTATAAGCGGCTGGGATGCTTAAGGCATTGTAAAGTTGATGTACTATTTTTTGCTGGATAATAAGAAAGATTGGACGGTTGTGTATGATGGACGTAAGCCATTCTGGGTGAACCATGTTAAATCTTTGTGTTATTTGTGTCCTATTTTGTTCCTTTATCTTTTGTATTTAAATCTGCGTATAATTGTTAATTCATATTTGCTTTGGATCTGCTTGAAATCCTAACAATTGGTATCAGAGCGAGGTTTTTTGTAAATTGGCAGGACTTTCAGTTTTGAGTGGGAGAAATGGAGGATTCCAAATTCAAGTTCAAAAAGTTTAACGGCCAGAATTATCAGTTATGGAAAATGCTGATGGAGGATTACCTATATCAAAAGGATTTGTGGCAGCCATTGGAAGGAAAGGCAAAGAAAGTGATCACAATGTCAGATGAAGAGTGGGACATTTTAGATAGAAAGGCACTGAGATCCATTCGATTATGTCTTGCACCGTCTATAGCTTTCAATATAACAAAAGCAAAAATGGTTGTAGATTTGATGGTGACATTGGCTAAGTTGTATGAGAAACCCTCAGCTTCTAATAAGGTATTTCTTATGAAGCATTTGTTTAATTTGAAAATGAGTGAGGGAGGATCTATAGCAGAGCACTTAAATGAATTTAATACAATTACCAGTCAATTGTCTTCGATAAAAATTACTTTTGTAGAAGAGGTTAGGGCTCTCTTGATTTTATGTTCTTTGCCAGAAAGCTGGAATAGCTTGGTTATGGTTGTAAGTAACTCTGTCTCTGGTAAAAATACTTTGATATTTGATGATATTGTTGGTGTTATCCTAAGTGAGGAAATGCGAAGGAAAAGCATAGGTGAGACTCCAACATCATCAAGTAGTGTTTTGAATGTGGAGAACAAAGGAAGATCAAAGGAAAGAGGAAAAGGCCCTGGGAATGAGAAGTCACGAGGGAAGTCAAAGAAAGGAAGCTCTCAATCTAGAGGAAATAAAGAATGCTGGTACTGTGGAAAGCTTGGTCATCTAAAGAAAGACTGTTGGTCTCGAAGAAACAAAGAAGGAGACAAAAATGAAAATGGCAGTAAGACTAAAATGATAATCAAAAAGCAAAGTACTGTACACTTAGCAAGTATCCTCACTGGGGTTTAGGGCCAGGTCGAGCCCTGAGAAAGTAGGTGTATCCCATTGTGGGGGTTCAAGGAAGGTAGCCCCCGAATTTTTCTTTTTGGACATTTTTTGTTGATGAAAGCCGACATTGTAATAAAACCCTAAAAAGGTCAACTTTATTTGTTGCCCTAAAAATGCATGTTGTAAGCGGCTAGGATGCTTAAGGCATTGTAAAGTTGATGTACTATTTTTTTGCAGGATAATAAGAAAGATTGGACAACTATGTATGGTGGACGTAACCCATTCTAGGTGAACCACGTTAAATCTCTGTGTTATCTGTGTCCTATTTTATTCCTTTATCTTTTGTATTTAAATCTACATATAATTGCTAATTCATATTTTCTTTGAATCTGCTTGAAACCCTAACACTTCCAGGTGCCCTACCCAACATCCTTAAATTTTCTTTTAATTCTTGCAGCCTTGAGGATAACAAATAGAAGGATTTGAATCATTTCCATCAAAATTTCTGACATGTCCTCTAGGGCCTTAAATCCTTCCATGTTTAATTACTCAACCCACCAATTAGCATTGAGCATCTCCTTCAAATGTAGCCATTTAAAGAGGAAATCCACATTCCTTTCGATCCTTTCTCGGTGTTGGTTAAGGGCCTCTCTATCCCTTATGACTAGCAACGATCATTTGATGATGACCCTACCCTTAACCTCAATCCCACCCATGCCAACATTAATACCATAATATTCTGGGAAATGAATCCTAAATTTGTTATCCACACTACCAAATCTTATCTCTAAGTTTCCCAAAAATTCCTCTCTAAAGATGGTCTTACATAATTGAATTGCATCCCCTTTGCCCACCCCAATTGTTTTGACAATAGTAGTGAATGTGGCCGGTATATCATGGTTTAAACTATACCCAAATTCATTACTCAGCTATTCATCCCTCTTAATTTCTTGACCAGCTCTAAGAGAGAAATCATCCAAATCTTTCAAGATGATTCCACATCATTTAGCCTTAATCTCTCTCCTAAAAGCCATTGCCAAGATCAATCTCAAATTCGACTCCATATCCTCACAATTTTTTGTTCCTAATATTCCAGCCCTTAGTTTAAAAACTCAGTGATCTAGAAAATTCCTTTTTAAAATTATTAATAGTTAGGATCAATAAAGCCACATTGTTTCACATGATGTAGGGCATGCAAACACCAAATCTTAATGGCTCTATCATTATTAGATAGCTACTAGTTTGATAGCTTGCCTCACACTCCTTAGCTCATATTATATAAAACCATCTTATAACTTTATTATTTATATTTTAGAATTGAAGTAGTATACAGAAAGGGGGAGGATTAATGTCGAAATATATATATATTTTAAATTAAAAATTGAATACTAATTTCAAATATACTTAAACCTTAACCTAATTTAAGACTAATATAAACTAAACACTAACATAGAACCAAATTGAACCATAACCCAACCCATAACAAAATTAAAATTGTCACTCTAAACATGCATCATATAGAAACCTAAACCTTAACCTAATAATCTATCTTTTGTATTGACAATTTGATTCTAATAATTGATCCAAAACTTTTTTAAAAATTAATTATGACATAACACTATACATGCAATAGGAATGAAAATAGAATGATTTTTACAAATGGATACTACTATGTACTATGTGTAGACACCTAAAATTGTCTCACTAATTCAACACTAATTATTCATCGATTTAATTAAGTAATTCTTTAATTATTTGATTGAACTAACAATTTCTTCTAATCATCGACCTTCAACACTTCTAATTATTCTATTCCTATTCTCAAGTCATCTTAATCAATTGGCCATATCTCAATTATTAATTAAATACCAATTATTTAATTAATTACGACCTTTATCTTAGTTAAATAATCTTTATTATTTAATTAATTCAATCTCCTAAGTTTAAATAATTTCGTTTAAATTGTTTAAATTAATTAATTAATTCCTCCAAATCCCCAAATTCTAATTGCAATTAATTTCATTTCATATTTCACCAAATTCCAATTTCATTTCATTTCAATTAATTTCACATTTACATATTCACATTTCACCAAAACTAAATTTCAATTAATTTCATGTGCATTTCAACATCCGAATGACCAAATTTAAATTGAAAATGAAAATGAAATTCAATTTCAAATTCCTACAACACATGCTAAAATCAGAACTGATTTATCAAATCCGTTGTCTAATCAGTTAACTCAATTAACTCATCAATCATCTCTTTTAACTCAAAATCAATTCAGTCTTTTAATCAATCAATTTAGTCATCTCCCCAGTTTATTCAGATCACTAATCAATCAAGTGAGTTGACGAATCCATCTATTAAGTTCACTCTTCAATCAATCTAGTTCACTCCTCAATCAATTCAGTTAACAAATCAATCAATTGAATTCATTGATCAATCAATTTCAGTTGTCTATCAATCAACACTTGAGTTCTATTTCTCAACCCCTTTGTGTTGAAAATCTATAAATTCAACCTCTTTTCTCAATTCAATCTAGAATCACAGTCTTCAATATTGTTTCTTATCTTATGCAGGAAATCAGTGCAATACTTGAGAGGCACCTACATCAACAACAATGGAGAAGACCAATGGAAGCCTTGCTATGTCAATTCAGGAAGACTAAGATAGATCATTTCAATTCAATTGATAATTAGCTTTATTTCATTGCTATTTAGGAGTAATAATTGGATTTAGAGTTGTGATTCACTCTTTGGTAATCTGATTTATGGAATTTATGCCTATTTACATCCTGAGTACATTTGGTGAACCCAAAGTGAAACACTCTGACCTTTATTTTTTGTTTTGACATGTTTTGTAGATTTGTATGGACATAGGAAATTGGACGTCACAATTTCATACGCAAAAAATCGCAATTGATTAGACAAGATATCCCAATTGCTTAAATAGGTCACAATTGTTCTTAAGGATTGCAAATTCAAAAAAAGTTGTTTCATTTTTACATTATTTTGTATTACGCATCTAAGCCTGAAATTTTATTAAATTCTGGAAAATTTAAAATTCTGCATATAAGATGTATCTAATCCAATGGCAGGAAAAGTGAGATTGTGAATTTCAGGTACAAGGAAGGAAAAACAAAATAGAGACAACAAAAGGCCTATCATAGGTTTTTGAAGGCTGAAAGAGAGCTTTGTGAGATTGAAGAAAAAGAGGAGTTCATTGAGTACCACAGAACCATCCGTCGCTTTTTAACCAAGTACAAGTTATTTGACGAAATTGATGTGTTGGCTCACTTATTGTTGAACAATATCATCATAGAATAACTCTTCTATCTTCTAAATTTTTCTTTTGCTTTTCTATTAGAAGTTTGATTTAAAAAAAAAAAAAAAAGAAGAAGTCACAATTGCTATCACATCATATCACAATTGATCAATCATCATGTCGCAATTGCTTAAATACTAATTCACAATTGATAGTTTATCATTTCACATTTGATTAGTAGGTTAGTCGCATTTGATAGATTTAGTTTTTCATTTTATGTTTTATTACAGTTCTGGTTTTTACCAAAATACCTTTGTATCTGTGAAAAGACGGAACTCTGTAACTTGAAAATTAGGTTGGATAGCCCACTGTGTGTTGACTAACATTATTATTTTTCTGCAGGGGTAGATTAGAAACACTTCTTTTTTGGTGCTTTATTAAATGAACAAAATAACTTTCGTCATTGCTATGCTAGTTAAAATGAATGCCATGTGTATGTGGAGCAACATCTCCACTTAGAATAGAAAATCATTGCAATGAATGGATAAAAAAGAACTTTGGTTTTTGTGTCTTCAAAGGGATAGGTATTATGCTCTCTCCTTCAATGGGTGATCAAAAAACTAGACTTTCTTCTTTCATGCTTTCCTTTATTTTTTTCAATTAAATCCTTTCGAAGGTCTTCCCTCCCGAGTTACCCTTCGGGCACCATTAAGGTCGGTGTGAGGGGAATGATCTAAGTGGCCAACGAATAAAGCCAAGTAATCCAAGCTACTATAATCAAATGTGTATGTGATGAAAAGCATTTGCAATGAGTGTTACATGTTGTCACAACGATGTTATGCCTCCCTCAGTACTTATACAGTGTGTTAAAATCTATAGAGCGTAACCTCTACAGACTGGGAGACCTCCCTCAATTAAGTGTAAAATGTTGTTGATTGTGACCGCTCGAATGGAACCCTGTCTAAACACATTAGAAATTAGAAGCCAAGCTGAGTCAGTAACAAGACACTTGTTTTATCACAGTGCAAGGGTGGGGAAGAATCTTCCCCCAAGACACTCACCATATATCTCCCAGGATAATGGGCCAATTGAGGAGCAATCTTCTTTGGTCTAATTTTAGGAAAAAGGCAAAAAAATGAGCCCACCCTAGAATGTGACACAACTATTTAAACTCACAGAGTATCAAGATGTGGGTTGTGGAAATACTTCTGACCTTTTGACCTTTGGAGAGTCTACTTGATGTGATATCGAATTGCACAAATACAACAAAAACAAAATGGGGTCATGAAAAAGACTCTAACATTCATGGGAATTTGAAAAAAGTTCCTTAAACAAGTATTCTTTTCACAGTTTTATGTGTCAGTTGTGTCCTTTACTACATTTCACCAAGTTGAAACATTTTAGAAAATACCAAAAAAAAAAGTGGAATCTCAACCAAAGTTTTGTCAAAACATCAACAAGATCAAATCCCTCAACAAAGTCAAGTTTCAATATCAACAAGATCAAAACCCTGTAGCAAACAAGCTTGTCAACATCAACATCAAATCAAAATTTTGCAACATTATAGAAAATGAAGAAAACATCTTACATGTTGTGATCTTAGGTTCAAACCAATCAAGCAAACATCATGGATCAAGGCATTATACATTTCGTAGGGAAGATGAAGAATTCATCTCTTCCGTTCCTATTCTATGACCATCCATAGAAATATTAGCTCAACAAAAAAATGCTTTGCAACAAAAACTGAGAGACATGACTAGTACTTGCAACCATACAGCTGGTTAGAAAATATGACTAGAGAAGTGATAACCATGAGGAAATCATTATCAGCGCAACCTTCTTCTTCTTTTAAGACCATTCAAGCATGTCAATCTTCATTCTTCAACAAAATCATTCCTACCTCAGTTCAACCAACATTAGATTCATGTCAACCTTCTTTCAACCCAACATTCAAACTCCTTTCAACCAAAACCAAATCCATTTCAACCAAAGTCCAAATCAAAATTCACATGAACCTAATACTCAAAGTACCTCTTTCAACAAAAGTACAAGTCAAAACTCATTCAACCAAAATCAAACCTCTTTCAACCAAAATCACACACCTTTCAACCAAAATAAAATTCTTTTCAACCAAATTCCAAATCAACCACATCTATCCACCATTTTATCATCCCTTAAGGTTACAAAAGACCAATCCACACTATCTTCATCCAATAGCACAATCTCCCAAGGGCTATCCATAGCACAAATCTAGTCTAATCCAAGTCATGATTCAGAGATTCTCGTTCAAGATCCTTTCTCATAAATTCAAAAGGTTGAAGCCTTCCAAAAATCTCCCATGCAAACTCCCCCATGTCAGGAGGACAATCTAAAATCAGAAGAAATCAAACATGAAAGAAATCAAGATCAAGAACAAACCTTTTCATCATACCCAATTTTCGATCAAGATCCCATTGACCAAGAGTCTTATGATGATCCCCTCGTTCTTTTCTATTCCACTCATAATAAAACCCTTGTTTCACAAGAGCAAGATGTTCTTTCAAGTACCATCCAACATCAACCTCCTAAACAAGATCTCATTATCATTTCTCCTAGTTTCTCTCATGATTCCAATACACAAGTTGTTCATGAACCCCTTATCAATAAAATCACCAATCCAGATCATACTACAGAGGACAAATCATCAACAATACTATATACACCATCATCAAATGGCAATGTCATGATAGAAACAAGTATAACACCAGCTAATGAAATCAATACCCATATTGTTACATCTTCTTCTTCAAGCACAAGCATAACACTAGCTAATGAGATCAACAATTGGCTGGCTTCATCCTACTCTTCAAGTGCATCAATAAAAATAGGCATGGAACCCACTCATGTCACAACTTTGAAACCAAAATCTATTTCCCTCATACACCCACACTTGAAAGACTGGGGGCAAGAATATTTACCACAACTGAATTTTTTTTAAATAAGGAGGCTATAGCAGAAATTGTACATGAAAGACTCGCAACTAAATATCCTATTGAAAAAGATAGGTTCATCCAACTCTTCAAACAAAGAGCAATGAATTATCTACACAAATTTCATAACGACTCAATAACAAAATGCACCCAAAAAGATATTATATTTAAGGGTGGGTTCATTTCAACATATAGTTGCATGTCATTATTGTTTTCTCATATAGTTGCATCAATAAAACATGATGATTGTCTGAGTTATTCACTTGTCTACACTAGAAGGAACTAAGGTTGTCTCATTTCCTAGATACTTGTTCATGAGGTCTTTAGAAGGCCTTTAGTCATTCATCTTCAACATCACATTGTGATTAAGCTTTATCCTTGGCTGGGTAGAAGTTTCACTATCAATTCTTGTTACCCAAAATCTATCAATTGCTATATCTCACACATTAATCAAAAACTCTATGTCATTACAAATACCTAGTTGGTCATGTGGTTAGTGAAAAATCCAATATTCTGCTTTAGCACCACTATAATTGTCCTACCTAAGTAGGTTTCATTACTTACAAGTCAAGGCAAGAAAAAAGTGTTGTTTCCTAGCAAGTTTGTGTTGTATACTGATCATCAAGCTTTGTAGCATTTGAGCAATCAGAGTAAGTTGAATCAGAGACACTTGAGATGGGTAGAGTTCTCACAAAGTTATACCTGTATTTTGAAGCATATGAGTGGAACATCAAATAGAGTTGTTGATGGCTTGAGTAGAAGGAGGCACTTTCTAACAAATATGAGAGTGGACATATTGGGTTTTGAGGAATTGAAGAACTTGTATGAGGATGATCTTGATTTTGCAGAACCTCAGAAGGCTTGTAAGGAATCAGTTATGGTGAATAGAAGTAAGTGGTTAGACGATTTCATTCAAGATGAGACGTTATCTAGAGGAGTTTAGTTGTGTATACCTAGGAGTTCTATGAGGGAGAGTATGATAAAACAGAAGCATAGTGGAGCATTAGCTAGACACTTTGGTGTTGACAAGGTAGTGGCATTGATTACTGAGAATTAGTTTTGACCACAGATTCATGTCAGGAAATTTGTTTAGAGCTGTAGAATTTTTCAACTTGCAAAAGGTAGTAGTCACAATTATTGACATTTGGCAGGAAAGGCGAAGAAGAAAGGGGAGTTTGTCAGAGTGGTAAGGAAGCCGCAGTCTGGTGGAGCCTAACAGAGAAAAAAGGAAAAGTTAGATCTTGTACCTACCACAAGGCCTAAATGAGAAAGGAAAATAAAGACTCAATGTGAGTCTAGTGCTCAACAAGGAAAATATAAATATGTTCCCTCATCGAAAGTAGATCAGTTAATTGATGAAATAATTATAGATGGTAACTTAAAGAATCTTGGAGTAAGCTATGAGAATTTTGGTGAAGGAGATCAGAGAAAAGTTGAAGAGGCAGTTGTATTATATTTACATAATTTTGGCAAAACATTAATTGAATTGAAAAAGTCCATTCCAAAAGAATTGTATAGACTGATAGATGCAAGAAGAATGACTGCAATAAATATTGATAGGGAGATGAAGGAGAGAGAGATAGTAAATGCTTGTACTTGTATTACTCATGGTGAAGCCAAGAGGTTGATTGAGGAGGCGAATTAGAAGGAATTCCAAAGAAAGAAAATGATTAACAGATTGATGTTTAGAAATGTGGAAGAGGTGAGTAAATAAATAGAGGATGTATGTATTAAGATAATTCAGAATGACCCTCTGTACAAGGATGCATTCAAACCATCTCAGCCGGAAGAGAAGCAAAGTGTTTCCAGAAGTCAGAAGGTTGAGACTTAGACTAAGGATCAATCAGAACATTAAGGTAACACTGCAACCCTTGAGATCCAATAGGTTGATATTGCACCAAGTGACAACACCAGTGTAAAAGATAAAAGGGGATGGTGAAAATAAGAGGGATGTTGTGTGTACAGAGGCTAAGGTTACTGAGGTAGAAAAAGGTAAAGGAGTAGCAATTGTCACTCCTAAGGTTACAGGGACCCCGCCTCAAATTCCTATTAATCTTGATAGTGTAGTTGATCTTGGAGAAATGTCTCCTGTAGAGAAGGTCATGCTCACAGCTGTTGTGCAAGCCCAGGAGATCGAAGATCTGGTGAAGTCAGAATATGAAGATAAAAAGCTAATTTTGATGTCATTTGATGTTTTGTAGAAGGTGGCTCCTAATGTACACATAGATTCCAATAAGAGCCCCTTCGGTATATTGTTACAATTAATTAACAGTGTAAATACTAGTTTTGATTCTTTGGAGAAGACTGCTACACATATATTTTTGGATAGATTCAAGGATGTTAGGAAGAAAACATTCTGGAAGATGATAGAGGATGATAGAGTAAGATTAAATAAGAGACTTTAGATTATTTTTGACACATTGTTAGAAGCTGATAAATTGTACAAATTTTGCCTAATTTTCTCCAAATTCACTATAAATATAGATAAGCAAATAGGTGTTTACTAGGGTAAGCCTGCTGGTATTTCTCAATCCTTTGATCCAAATGTAACATTGACTACAAGTATTGAAGGGTAGATTATAGCTCTTAATGATCAAATCTCAAGCCTTCAAGAAGACAAGGACAAAATTTTGAGAAAAGTAGGTGAACTCTGGAACTTGATTGCCACCTAGTTGGACACCATATTAAGTAATAAGGTGGCTTGTATGAAGGAGATGGCCCAACCTGTGTCATATGACCTAAGAGAATTAGAAATTCATGCTACTTTATTTAGTGCATTTATCACAGTTTTGGACAACTTGAAGAGTGGGTGGGATACTCACCTAGGATTTTTCAAGACTACTTATGCTGAAATTTCAAGTATTTATAAATATTTGTATATAAATTTTGGGGAGAACCCCACCTTTGGCATTGTTGTCAAAGGGGGAGAGGAACACTGAAAACTGTATAGTAATGAAGAGTGGAATTATTTGTCTAAGGGGGAGCCTTAGAAATTCATAGGATTCTTTTGAACCAGTGTACAGTGCTCAAAACATAGTCATTTTTCACAAGTGTTGCCATCAATGCCTAAGGAGGAGATTGTTGGCAATTGACACTCATCCTACGGTCTCTAGTGATTCCTAGTGGTTTCTGGTGGCTGATTATTGGTTTAGTTTTTTCATTGAACAGGAGTACCAGAAGAACAAATTTTGAGATTGTTACTAGAGCACACCCTAGAGGTATATTAGAATTGATAGACACCAGTAATGAAGATAAAAGGACTACAGAAGTAGAACAATTTGTAGAGCATATTAAGATAGTACATACTCAGGTCAAACAACATTTGGAAGACACAACCAAGAAGTTTAAGGAGAAAGTAGATGAAATAAGGAGACATAAGGAATTTGAAGTTGGAGATAAAGTGATGGTGTATCTAAGAAAAGAGAGATTTCCAATCATAACCTATATCAAGTTAAAGATGAGGCAGTTTGGACCTTGTAAGATCTTGAATAAATTCACTTCTAGAAACATATATTAAGTGGAATTACTTGATACTTTGGAAATTTCACCTATATTCAATATTGCAGACTTACATCAGTATCATCAGACAGAATTCAGTGAAGACAGTGTAGCAGACTTGGAGAAGTGGATATCCCAAAGGGAACCAAACTAGATTGATGATATTTTGGACAGTGGAATTGGGCATAGCACTCGGAGCAATCAATAGAGAGAATATCTTGTGAAATGGAATGGCAGACTAGTTGAATGTTCATCATGAATTTCTTAGGTAGAGGTGGACCACCTTTGTTTTCCTTTGACCCCAGAAAATTGAGGGACTCACTTTTTCAACAACCCTGAATGTCTGATGTAGGAGCATCTATGGTTCATGGAAATCTTGCATCGACCAAAAAAATTTTCTTTTCAGTTTGTTTCCTATTTTGTAGTTTCAACATTTCTTTCTACGTTTCTTTGTATTTTCTCATCGGATCTTGTAGAGATGGATTTTTTCTATGGACTTTTTCATCTACCTTATACTTAGTCCGTGGGATGTTTGGATATTTTTTTGGAAAGTTATCACTTCCAAAACAGAGACAATTTTCTCACTTGGAACACCATAACTACTTGGACCTATTTTGCTATTAATGAATCTTGTGGATCCTTTTCATAGCTTGCAGGGCCTCAATTTGATGTTACCAACATTCCATGGGGTGTGGACAACCTTCCCTTAGGTCTACACTTCATCCTATGGATTTTTCAGAGGGATCTCCTTGGTAGAGGTTGACCTGGTTGTTTACACCGCTTCATTTTGTTCATCAACATTTATTTCATCCTGGGCCAACGTGGATCATTCTCGTTCATATAAATCAATACAATTGAGCTTTTAGAGATAAACATTATAACATAGAAGATAAATCTAAAGGTTAAGAAGTCCATAATTGATTGATATTGTATTTGAGCATGTATGTGAGCAGGCCAATCTGTTGAATCTTGTAGGTCACATGTTGTCAGCAATTTCTAATTGATTTTCATGATATAATAAAACCTATTCTATATTTCCTCCATCACATTGTGTTTCTTCTATTGTGTTAACTCTTGTTGCATGATCCAAACTATTCTATTTGATGACCCTCCTATCATGACTACACCAGATTGTCAAGTAAAATAAGGTATTTTAAATAATTTCATTGTGTTTGCTCTCAAAGAGTAGACCAAAAATTTGTGATTAAAATAAAATTATTACAATTATAATTATAGTTATCTAGATTTGATTTAATTATAATAAATCTTCTTAAACCTTTTGATATGTCATAGCAACATGACTTATGCACCTACATATATTGATTTAGTTTTGTATGGTCCTAAAGAAGCCTCTCTTGCAATGTCTTGAAACTTTGATTTCCAACCTTATTTAATTTCCATGACACCACTTAGTATATTGCCCTCTTGGGTGAGGAGACAAGAAGGATGTTCATGGATAATAACTATTTAAGTGTATGCATCCCTTTACCATTATTACTTGCATAATAGGTGTTTTGGCATAGTATATATTTATAGTTGTTATTTGCATTGTTACCAATGTGTAAAGTCTTAGGCATCACAAATATGTTGTTCAAATTATATCTATTTCAACTATTGAAGGCATGAGTAATTTATTGAAGAAAGGGTAGACTAGAAAAGTTGTAAATCACCCATGTGCATATAGAATTATGTATATGAATAGATATTTTAAAAAAAATACTCAAGTTTTCAAGTCATGAATTTTTGGGCATTACACTTGAATATAGATCTTATTGTCATACATTTTCTTCTATCTTAATATTGTACATCCTAATTCTTTTGTATTTCATGTACATTCCTATTCCCCTAGGAAATTACAAAATATGTTCCTAACTCCAATCGTCACAATCTTGAAAAAAAATTATGGGCATATCAATTTACATCTTGTGCATGTTTATATCCCTTACAACTTCCTTACTTGAATATAGATCCCATGTTCATAAATTTCCTTGAGTCTTATAGTCTTTTCATCTCTCTTAACAACATGTATCCTTATGTCTATATGATATAGACTTGTCATATCTAATTTTGTGTACTTATACACCATAGAAACACTATTTAAGCTACAAATTATTAATGTGGCTCTATAACCTAAGTACTTATATTAGAGGATTTATTCATGGATTTTCCTCCCATCATTGCATTTTCTATTGGGCTTCTTGAACACACATTTAAATAATAAACTTATATGTAGGCTTGGACTACCCCTTTGCAACCCACAATAAGAAAAACTACTTCATTGCTCGTATATGGAGTTAACCATGTGCATGAAAGAAACAATGATAGCATATTATTGAATCAAATAGTTAACAGACTTCATAGATGAATGAAATGGACTTGACCAATTTCTTTATTAAATAGATAACTAAAATTAGTCTAATTTAATGAAATATCTTCTTAAAAAATTAATTAAAGTAGTAAGCTATAGAAGTCACAGATAATAAGGTAATAACATGTATACACTAGGTGATGCATTAGCAATGAGGCTCTAAGAGATGAATGAATAAATTATACAATAATTAGCTGAAATGGATGATTAGGTCCTAGGACAAGTTAGTGATGTAGGTGAAGAGGTCTTAAGAGTTGAATGAGTAACAAAGTCACAAGTGATAACAATTGAACAATTAGGTGATAAGGTCCTTATAAATAAATGAATGGAATTAAGTGATGATTGGATGAAATAAATGATTAGATGAATGTGACATTATTTAGGTGTATTAAATTTATTTTATCTTAAATAAAATGAAGACTAGAATAAACCATAAAATTTTATAACTAATCAAATTAATAATTTATTTTGCAAATATATATATTGTCAAATTACATCTTGCTTTTTAAAATAATAAATATTTATTTTAGGTAGAAAATGTCTTGCATCAAATTGGTTAACAAAGATAAATAATAATAACAACATAATAAATCTCATCAATATATATAAAAAATTGAACCTTCCTCAAAGTCAAGAAATAGGAGTGTGATGTAGAAATTTGCCCTCAACCAATGTACAAAAGAAGTTTATTATTGATTAACATTTTGAAAATATTTTTTTTAAGTTGTTGAGTTGTCCGATCTTAAAAAAGAAGTTTATTATTGATTTACATTTTGAAAATTTGATTAGACATGTTCAAGTGGAGGTATATTCTAACCCATAATTTCACCTTTCTTTTCAAAAATGATGGTAACATGTTTCTCTAGAGATGGAAATATGTAGGTACGAGAAAATGAATGAATCAACTTAACACATTCAATGATCATTGAAATACTCAAAAAATACTCAAAAAGGAAAAAATATGATTTCTGACATATTTTCTTAAGATAAGTGTTGATCTTCCAATCAATTAGAATTCATCAATGGATTACCTCATACATTTTTATGTCTTGTGACTGCTTAAAAAACAATTGTATTTTTTCATAGACACTACTTAATCTTTTATTAAGACCATTACCATAATCATCTTAAAAACTACTCCATACAAAACCATCATCTCTACACAAAAGCTACTCCATATGAAAACCATCATCTCTATCCAACATTTCAATTCCTTTTTATGGGATCTCTTTACCTTGTAGACTGGCCCAAACATTGAGTGATCATTAAAGAAAGCACAAGAAAAAATGTGTTGAGTTGTTTAGGACCACAATCCTATATGAATAATTTATGCATTCCAAGCACACCACTATATGTATAGATTGTTGGGTATATGAAGTCCAAAGGGAATTATTTTCCATACAATAACCTTGTCTAGTTATATTCCCTCTTGGATACTTATCCATATATAGATAATGTAATATTGTTTGTATAAATTTTCGTGGAGTAATAAGCTAAAGCATATGTATGTCTGTTAAAAACACATATTAATATAAAATTCTCCTACTTCCTACTGGATGTAGTCAATTTTGGTGAAGCACATTAAAAATTGTGTTATATGTCTCATTTTTTTTTGTCTTTTGATTTCAATCATTTTCCGCACATTCTTTTATTCACATCAGATTTTCTATTTTGTTAGATTGATTTTGTTTATCAATTAGCTTAGAATTAATCATTTCTTAGTTAGGTCATAGGCTTTATTTGGTAGAACATCCCACCAGACTCGTCTATTGTCTTATGTTGGTTTTGTACGAAAGTTTTTATGCCTAAAAAAATAGAAGAAAATATTAACTAGAGAGGATGCATGCTGAAGAATAGATAGAAAAGTGGCCATCACAAGTACTATACATAATAGCTATATGCACATATTAGGAATCACAGGCTATTTTCTCTTTGGTTCTACTTATTACTAGGTTATATTATTTCCCCTTTTGAAAATGTCAGTGCCTCCTTAAAGGAAAATGTCAAAGGTGATGACTTACCCAGCTGAAAATCCTCCCACTGAAAAAACCATAGTGATAATATCAAATCACCTCGGCCAGTGACCATGACTATTGTGAATGAAAAACAATCACAAGTGAAAGAGTAAAGGAATCAAACCATACAATTTCCTCTAGGTTATCCAGGTTGTGCTCTAATGACTGATGAGTTGAGTTGAGATGCTAGAAATAGAAGCATTTTCCGATGCCTTTACAAAGTCCTTCAAAAAAATGTCTAGCATTTGTGGAGAACTGATGTTGAGCTCTCTATTCTAGTAAATCACTACAAGATCCACCATAATTCTCAACCAGTCACCGTCAAGTTTCAAGTTCAACATAATTAGTTCTTTATTTATAATGCTGATTCAACTTTAGTGTTTGTTAGTATTTTAAGATAACAGCAAACATTTCAATACTACATGTGAATGCACATGCATATTTTTGTTTAGCCTATTCTTAGTTTTAGGATTTGTTATTTGGTTATCTATAGTTAACTCCAAATCTACTCTGCCTATCCATTTTCCAGTAATTTTACATGTTGTGCATGCTTTGTTATGAGTTGTGAATGGAGGAGCCAATTGATTGGAATGCCCTTTCTGTCAATCATAGAACAACCAAGAAGGAAACAAGGAAGAAGAATGCTCAATCTTTGTTTCACATTCAAATATCTTTTGATAAGAGCTTATTTCCAATAATCTCAATATTAACAAATACTAAAGATGGTTGGGAGACTCTATAAGATTCTTAGCAAGGTACTTCTCAAGTTTAGGTTGTCAAGCTACAGATTTTGAAGAGAGAATTCGAGAATTTGAAGATGCAAGGAGCTAAAAGTATAAGTGACTATTACATCAAAGTCAAAGATGTGGTCAATAAAACTGCTACACTTGGTGAAACTGTGAGCAATGAAGTTTTGATAATAAAAGGTGTTGAGAAATTTGACACCAAGATGGAATAATGTTGCCATAATCATAAGAAAGCAAGAATTTGACAACACTTCACTTTTATGGACTAGTTGGATCTCTGATGTCTCATGAAGAATATCAGGCCTTGTGTGGGTTAGAAACATCAAACTCCCATCAATACTTTTGTAAGTTGTTTGATCAACTAATTCAGTGCCATCATCTCTACACATCACAAATCCATGAGCACTTGGAGTGGAGGAAGGGTTACAATCACCCATATCAATTTTCTTCAGCATATCATGTGCATTACTTTGACAAATCAAAATTTCATCCTTACTTTGATAAACCTCCATTCCTATAGAATATTTCATGAGACTAAGATCTTTCATCTCAAATTCATTCATCATAGCAACGTTGAATTCATCTTTCATCTTAGAACTATTACCCAAATACAATATATCATCAACGTACAAACTTATGATGAGAATATCAATACCTTCTTATTTGTAGTAAAGGGTAGGTTCACTCTTACTTCTCTCGAAGTCGCTCTCCTAAAAGTATCTATCAATCTTAGCATACCATGCTCTTGGTGCTTTCTTGAGACCATACAATTCCTTCTTCAATCTATAGACATGATTCTCTTTTCCTTCCACTTCAAAACTTTTGATTATTCCACATATACTTCCTCTTGAGCCACCTCTGTCTCTATTTCATCTTGAAGAATGTTGACTTCGCCCTTTACCTTCAGTTGTTTCAAGATACATGACAAATCCATTAGAAATGCATATGAAGGTAGCCAAGAGAATTTTGAGGTATGGGAAATGCACTCTAAATTTTGTCATTCATTACTACTCTTCTAAAAGATTCAATCATGTCGCCTTTCATGATTCAGATTAGGGAGGTAGTATGGGTGACCATAAATCTACATTTGAAAATTGTTTCTCTTTTGGTTCTGGTTTGATTACTTGGAGCTCAAATAAACAAAACATTGTTTCCCTCTCATCTGTAGAAGCAGATTATGATGCAATTACTTCAGCTAGTACACAAGCTCTTTGGCTCAAAATTAAAGTTTTGGAAGGAATTGGAGAAAAGCAAATTCAGCCTATAGTGATCTATTGTGACAAGGTGAGTTCCATCAAGTTAGCAAAGAATCCAGTTCATCACAGTAGAACAAAACATTTTGATATGAAATATCACTTCATTCAAGATTTGGTATAGAAGAAGGAAGTTGAATTGTAGCACATAAACACTCAGGATCAATTAGTGTATATCTTCACTAAGACAATTGTAAAAGCTCAGTTTTTGACACTTGAGATCAAATTGTGAGCCCTCTCAGCATCAACGAGGAGTGAGTATGTGGATAATTGATGTTGAGCTCTTAGATCCACCAGGTCACTGCAAGATCAACTGTAATAGTCAACTAGTTATCGTCATGCTTCAAGTTCAAGACAATTAGTTCTTTATTTAGAATGCCCAATTTAGCTTTAGTGTCTGAATGCCCATTTCAACTTTAGTTTAATATAATATAATATATAATTCTAATTATAAAATTTGATATAATATAATTCACAATCATAAAATTTACTAAAGATAAATTAATTGTAAATTTACTAGACATAGTTTAATTATGAATTTACTACACAATGATCTCAATTATTCATAAATTTTTCTAAGTTAAATTACTAACTTAAAATTTATACTAAGGAAAGTAATAGCAATTCCTAAATTGCAATTTATTGTATGTATAAAAAAAAATTAATTAAATAAATTAATTTCTTTTTTTTTCAATTTAAAAAAAAAAACTAAAAAAAAAATAACAATAAATGTGAATCTTGTTTAATGGCAACGGGGAGTGGGAAGGGGCCCACAGGTCCCATCATCACTGTGGGCTTGTGGGCGCAGGCCCGTAGTGATGAGGGGACCATCGTGGTCCCCCCCACTACCCTACTATCACTGTCGTAGCAGTGACCGCAAGTTAGTGGAGGGTACCACTGTGTACCCCCCCAACTTGCAGCATTAACTTCGCCTGTCCCCTCCTTGCAGCGGTCCTCAAACCCATGCAAATTCATTCCACCGTACGATTTTAGCATACTGTGTTTGCATCAATTTTTTTTTAAAAAAATGATAATTTAAATACTATATATATATATATAGTTTCCAGTTTTAATTTATTTAA
Organism: Cryptomeria japonica; assembly: GCF_030272615.1. Lineage (NCBI taxonomy): Eukaryota > Viridiplantae > Streptophyta > Pinopsida > Cupressales > Cupressaceae > Cryptomeria > Cryptomeria japonica. Next base: position 217,760,648 of record NC_081411.1, on the reverse strand, counting down.
GCACAGAGAGTCGTATTTAACTAGTATATTAGAGATAAAATATTAATGTAAACAATAAGGATTTATTTATAGGAGTGAATAACACAGAGGGCTATTCACAGAGAGATTTATACCTCAATTTCAACTATTATTTCTAGAGAGAAGTATATAACCAGATATAAAAATATTAATGAAACCAAATGAGGATTTATTCGTAGGGATGAATAACACACAGGATTATTCACAGATAGAAATGAATACATGAGATTTATATTTTATTGTCAGGCATTTTCAGTAGGGAAGTAAGATTTTAATGTAAGAAAGGAATTGCATTTAAATTTCCAATCTAGTAATGAATTTGAGAGAAGAAAAGCAAGAACTGATATTTTCTAAAGAAATTTAAACAATTAATAGAGCTATACAAGCAAGATCTGATATTTCTTCTCTAAGGAAAAATTAAACAAATAAATAAGCTATCTTTTCAATATTACCACAAAGGAAAATTTTATAAAGGAAGATCTAGAAGCTATATTTTGGATAATACCATTTTCTCATATGGGAATGTGAAATAACAAAAAGAGAACCTGGATTATTGAAGTTTAATGTTGAATCCAACCTTCTAGCTATCCTCCTTAGATCCTTCCTTGCCACTTGAGAGAAATCTTTCAAACAATATCTCAACAATCCTGCAACAAAAATGAGACTACCAAAGAAGATCCTACTATTAAAAACTTGGGAAATTTTCTTCAAAATGTAATCAACTCCATTCTTTGAAACTTGCATACAATTTTATAAGAAAAATCCCTCTATTCCACTATCTAGAGAATTTAATTAAAAAGAGATTCTTTTCCAATATTGGACTCATGCAAATTGATTAAAAACTTAGCAGGGGAGTTACATGCAAGGTGGTGGAGATTCCTCTAGAAGCTTCTTATTCCTACTACAACATGTGCCATAATTGGGAGTGGAAAATAAATAAATAAAAATAATGCCTTTTGAATTATATTCTCCAAGTGTGTGTGTGTGTGTGTGTGTTCATTTTATTCTTTTATAACATTTATTCAATCATTTTAGGTAGTTTAACCAAAAATATAATAGAATTGTACTTAAATCAAAAAGTGATAAAGGAGGGTTGTGACATCCTCCCCTCCTTTATTTGTGCATCATCCCGATGCACTTATCGAACACATCCAAAAGAGTCTATAGATCATGATTAAAACAAAAAAGGAAACAATTGCTGCACTTCCTTAGTATCCTCCCACGTGGCATTCTTTTCATCATACTGATTTCATTGCACTTTGCATTAATCAACCTCTCTGTTGTGCAATTGTCACTGGCGCCTCTCCAAGATTTTGAATGGTTCTATCATTATTCCTCCTATTTCCTGGACTTGTAAAGCATCCCAATTCAAAATATGTTTCTCATCAGGTACATACTTTTTAAGAATAGATACATGGAAGACATCATGGATACGGCTCAATTGGGGAGGTAAGGCCAACCAGTATGCAACTGGATTAATCCTTCCCAATATTTCAAAGGGTCCAACATAACGAGGTGAAAGCTTAGTCTTTTTCCCAAACCTTATGGAACTCTTGTGTGGCCTAACCCTTAGGAAGACTTTCTCTCCCACTTCAAACTCCCTTGGCATCCTATTTTTGTCTTCATAACTTTTCTGCCTATCTACGGCTTCCTTCAATCTCTGCCTAATTTCCTTTGTTTTCCTTTCCATCTCCTTCAACATATCTGGTTTAACAATTACTCTATCTTCAAGACTATCCCAACTCAAAGGTGTTCGACATGGTCTACCATACAATGCTTCGAAAGGTGCCATTCCCAAAGATGTTTGATATGTATTATTGTAAGAAAACTCTACCAGCAGTAGGTACTCTTCCCATTTCTTCTGTTGGTCCATGCAATACATGTGAAGTAGGTCTTCCATAATCTGATTTTTCCTTTCTATCTGACCGTCGGTTTTAGGATGGTATGCAGTGGTAAAATTTAGTTGAGTTCCTAGAGCTGATTGAAGAGTTGTCCAAAACCTTGAAGTGAATCTAGCATCTCTATCTGATATGATTTTCTCTGGTATTCCATGCAACCTAAATATTTCCTTAACAAAGCGCCTAGCCAAGGTAGGTGCATCATCCGTCAAATTCCCTAGTATAAAGTGTGCCACCTTAGTGAGTTTGTCAATTACCACCACTATTGTATCATCCCTAAAAGGTGACATGGGCAACCCTTGCACAAAATCCATGCTAATAACTTGCCACTTGTGTTGAGTTACATCATGTAACTGTAACAATCCGGCTGGATGTCTATGTTCTGCCTTTACTCTTTGACACTTCAAACATTTAGCCACATACTTGACTATGTCATTCTTCATCCCTTGCCAAAAGTATAACCTCTTTAGATCTACATAAAGTATGTTAACTCTTGGGTACCCTGAATAAGGGGCATTGTGAGCCTCCAACAAGACTACTTCCCATAAGTCTCCTAAATTAGGAATATAGATTCTATTATTGTATCTGAGCAACCCATCTTCGTCTAATGTATACCCTTCAATCTTAGGATCAGTTGGATCATGTTCTAATGTCAATTTTACTTTCTCATACCATGGGTCGTGACTTTGCTCATCCATTACTTGCCTTTTGAAAGAAGTTTTGAATGTTGCTATAGTCATCAAGTGTCTCCTCCTACTCAAAGCATCTACCACCCTATTTTCCTTCCCCTTAATATATTCAATTTCAAAATCATATTCACTTAGAAACTCTAACCACCTTCTTTGTCTAGCATTTAAGTGGGGTTGGGTAAATATGTACTTTAGTCCTTGGTTATCTGACTTTAACTCAAAGGGCTTCTCGAGCAAGAAGTGTCTCCATTTCTATAGGGCATGCACAATCGCTACTAACTCTAAGTCATGGGGTGCATAATTGACTTCACGAGTCTTTAGCTTTCTAGATTTGTAAGCTACTACCCCTTCATCTTGGACAAGAACTCCTCCTAAACCTTCAATAGAAGCATCAGTTACGACTGTGAAGTGTCCATTCAGATCTGGTACTTTTAGAATGGGTGCTAAAGTTAGTTTCCCCTTCAAAATTTGAAATGCCTTATCACTTTGTTCTGTCCACACGAACCTTTTACCCTTCCTCTATAATGAGGTGATGGGTTTTTCTATCTTAGAGAATCCTTCCACAAACCTCCTATAGTAACCTTCTAGCCCCATAAAGCTTCTTACCTCTAAAACATTTTTAGGGATTGGCCATTCTACTATTGCATTTATCTTATCTGGATCAACTATTATTCCTACCTTTGATATTATATGCCCAAGGTAGTGAATCTTTTCCTTGAAGAAGGCACATTTTGACAATTTCCCATATAACTTATGTTCTCTCAACCTTTACAAAACAATTTGTAGGTGTAATAAATGTTCCTCCTCATTCCTAGAGTAAATCAATATGTCATCCAGAAATACCAAAACAAATTTGTCCAAGTAGTCATTGAGTACACTATTCATTAGGTTCATAAATGCAGCTGGGGCATTGGTTACACCAAAAGGAACTACTGTGAACTCATAATGCCCATATCTAGTGGTAAAAGTTGTCTTCAGAATGTCCTCCTCCTTAATTCTGAGTTGATGGTATCCTGACCGGAGGTCTATCTTTGAGAAAACTGCTACTCCTTTCATTTGCTCAAAAAGATCCTCTATTCGAGGTAAGGGATACCTATTCTTTATTGTGACCTTGTTCAACATCCTATAGTCGATGCATAGTCTTAAGGTTCCATCCTTCTTCTTAACGAATAAGACTGGCACTCCCCATGGTGATACACTTGGCCTTATTAATCCCTTAGCTAAGAGTTCCTCTAATTGCATCTTGAGCTCTTGTAATTTAGTTGTGTTCATTTGGTAAGGTGCCCTTGATAGTGGTTCAGCTCCTGCTAGTACGTTGATAGAAAAGTCAAACTTCCTTTTAGGGGGTAAGCCAGGTAATTCTTCTAGAAATACATCCTTGAATTCTCTTAAGAAAGGGGTATTTTCAAAGGTTGCGGTATTTTCCTCTTTTCTTTCATCAATTTCAAACATATAGATTAGGCCTCCTCTTCTTCTTTCTTTCTTTAATTGCATGGCTGATATGGTTTCTATACTAATGGGGTTAAACTGTCCTTGGATTTTGACCCTTTTTCCCCCATCATCCAAATATTCAACAACTTTATTATAGAAATCTACATTAGCTTGATGGTCTGTTAACCAACTCATTCCAATAATTACATCATATAATCCTAGGGGTGCCACATAGAGGTCTACCCTTGCTTAAAACTCAGGAAATTGTACCCTTGCCCTCAGCAAACACTTAGTTACTTTCCTAGTTCCCTTATCCCCATATTGAACCATCCATGATGACTCCATTTGATTAACTTTTAATGCATATTTTATTACTAATTTAGGTGAGATGAAACATCCAGATGACCCAGTGTCAATTAGAATTGAAATTGGTTGTTCAAATAGTGTACTTGTAGTTTCCATGGGAACATTCTGGTATCTTCCTCTTTGGTTCCTAACTGCTGTATGAATCCTTTGCTAGGGCCCTTGTTGGGGTTGATTGGACCTAATCTGACCTTGCATCCTAGGACACTCTCTAGCAAAATGGTTTCCCCCACACATAAAGCATCCACCTAGAGGACCCCTCTTGCCTTGGTTCCTAGAGGGATCATTCCTTGTTTCATTGGCCCTGGGTGGATAAGTTATCCTGTTCTGCTGGTCATTCCTGTTATAGTTGCCTCTGTTATTATTTCCCCTGTTATTATTATTATTTCCATTTCTCTGATATTGATTAGGGGGTGGCCTTCTTTCAGAAGAATTATTCCTTTGACTTTTGTTGATGTTAGTATTCCCCTTGAATTCCTGCTTCCTTTTAAATGAGTGGTTCCCATTATAGTTCTGCCCTGGTAGTGTTTGAATCTTCCTTTCATGCCTTAGGGACTTTTCAAGTACTTTGTTCATGTTTTCGGGTCCATGCATGTCAACCTCTGCCCCTATGTTGGTATTTAGTCCCAAAACGAACTTCCTCGCTTGGCCCTCTTCATCCTTCTGGTACATAGGCACATACCTAAGTAATTTGACAAACTTATCCCAATATTGTTGGACTGATAGGGGCCGTTGATGTAGATTGTGGAATTCTGTCAGCTTCTCATAAAAGAATAATTGAGGGAGCCACCTTTTTCGGAAGTGGTGAAAAAATTGATCCCATGTGACCGTATCCCTGCTATACCCATTTTGCTCCTTGGTGTTGGTCCACCAACTAGCTGCCTCCCCTGTGAGTTGATAGGAACCCCATAAGGCCTTGGTTGTTTCGCTAAAATCTCTTAGTTCAAAATACTTTTCCATTTCATTTAAGCAATTCTTAGCTCCTTCACCAATTTGCCTCCCATCAAACTTAGGAGGGGTGATTTTCTTTAAGTCCTGAGAGAGTTCCAATATGTTATTTTCCTTTCTATTACCCACCATATTCCCTTGATTGCTACCAGGGTTTCCATTTTAGGAACCTGACTGTTTTGCCTTAGATTTGTTTTTAATAAATGGTTTCTTTAAGAAGGACGCTAAATGCTTTAGATTATTTGACATAGAATGTGACTCTCTATTATGTATCTAAAGTTAATGGCAAGGACCCTAAAATTTGATGTGCATTTTGACTTTTAGTTAATTTAAAAGGGCTTTTAGAGTAGATATTTTGTACTTTTTTGAAGCTTCTATTAATATATTGAAAACCCTTAAAAGTTTTTTTGTAATACACTAAGCTGAACACTTTTTTTTCGGTTTTTTCTTTTAAATAGTTTTTTCATGGCAAGAAACCTGTATTTTTAGAGGCGCCTCTGAATGTTAAGCAAATCCTTGGAAGTTTAGAGGATTATTGTGGATTTTTTTGTTAACGCTTTGTTAAATATTGTTGTGTATTTACCTATTTGTAGCGGTTTTATAGTGATTGATGATTTTGAGTTTTTTGTGAACATTTTGCAAATCTCTGAATTTCTCTTTTTTGAAAAAAGTGGTAAATGTTTATTCAGAAAACATAGAATTACAAAGAACAGGCCTTAGGCCCACCAAGACAGCAACAATAACTAAAAGGATCCTAAAAGAACCACCACTACAAAGTCCAGTGACCATAGCAATAGATCTGATCGACGGATTTCCAATGATAATACCTCTTCAGAAAGCCCTCAAAAAGATGGCGTTGTAGAGCTAGCTACTTTGGAATTACACCAAAAACTAGGCTCATCTAGAGTCGCGAAGGGCCTCAAAAATGACATTGAAAATGAAACAAACATAAAAGGGAAATTGATCCCACACCACTGGGTGCTCTTGCATCATCCTGTCTTCTAGCATTAACTTGTCTAAAGTTTCAAGATAATCAGGAGGTATACCATCCGGAGTCGCGAAGGGCCTCAAAAATGACAATGAAAATGAAACAAACATAAAAGGGAAATTGATCCTACACCACTGGGTGCTCTTGCGTCATCCTATCTTCTAGCATTACCTTGTCTAAAGTTTCAAGATAATGCGGAGGTATACCATCCCTTCCACTAAAATCCCAACCATGAACATGCTCTGAAGCCCACTTGGCCAAACAATCAGCCACTCTATTCCACTCACTGGGAATATGACAAAAGGAGACAAATTCCAATGTATTACACATTTGTAAAATCTGTCTGACCACAGAAGCGAATTGCCAACTCACATCATTCAAATTTTGTTGGTTCAACATGTCCACAACAATCTGAGAATCCGACTCACAAATAATCTTCCTCCATCCTAAAGAACAACCTCACTCAACAATAATGTTAATAGCTAGGGCTTCCATAAGATTGTTAGAGTGTTGCCCAATAGAGAAGAAAAAAATTGCACAACCATCATCACCTCTACCTATACATCCAATACCCACATGTCCAGGATTCCCACAGGAATAGCCATCTATATTAATTTTTAAGATTCCCACCGGAGGGGGAATCTACCTTCCATCTCTACTTATCCGCTGCTTTGCATGTCAAGATTTATTTCCAGCAGCACGGTCCATTTTAATGTTTTCCAATTGCAGATTCCTTACAATAGCATAATCACCCGGATCAACATTTTCAGACAAATTGCACTTAGCCGAGATTGTCTCCTTAAGCCTATTAACTATCTTCTACCACAACTAAGGACTCCCTATATGTGAATCACAAGAGACCCTTTGATTCCTTTCCAGCCATAAATTCTAGATAATAAGAGCTGGCCCAATAGCCCAGGCCACTTGAAGAAAATAGATCTTTGCTAGGGATCTACCCAAGCTATCCCAAAGTTCAATTAAGGAGGTAGCACGAAAACAAGCATGTTGCCAAGCCTCCCACCATTTGTGCCAAATCTCCCTAGAGAAAGGGCAAAGAAAAAACAAGTGGGAGTAGTTTTCCTCATTATGAATACAAAGATAACAGATAGAAGGTCCCTGGAAGCCTCTCTTACGAAGATTCTCCCATGTGAGGCATTTCCTCTAAGCAAATAGTCATAAGAAGAAATTACATTTCGACCAAGAGAAGCTATTCCAAACCTTCTTCCACCAGGGAACATCCATCGAGCCATGCAATTTCCTATCAAGCTGAGCATAACCTTTAGCAACAGAAAACTTGCCTTTTGGATTAGGACCACAAGCCAAAATATCTCTCTCCTTGAAGGACCTACATAACCTACCCTCCAATATATTAACCAACACCACATGATCTTCATCCAAAATACCCAAGGGCCATTCAAGAGGATCCTTCCAACAAGTTACCTCAACCTATCCAATGTGTCTAACTGTTTTAAAATTCTCCACCTTAACCCATCTAGCATCAGTGAAAATGTTGGAAAGAGGCTGAAGCTCTAGATAACTAGACAAAATGGGAGGGTGACCATCCCAAGAGTCTTTCCAAAAAAGAGCTTTAGAGCCTCTTTTACAAATCCATAAAATGTCATCTTTAATAAGTTAGGCACCTTCTTTAAGAGTATCCCAG